>NC_089592.1:50375566-50665859 GCF_019320115.1 Miscanthus floridulus
GGCTAAGATAAGCTATGACTCTTTCTTTTCCTTCAAACTCTTGCATAAGGGCCGATCCTATCATTAGGCTATCGGCCGCCACATACAACTTAAAAGGCTTGTCAAGTTGTGGAGGTACCAGCACAGGTGGTGCCTTCATATATTGCTTGATCTCATCAAAAGCCTTTTGTTGTATGTCACCCCATACAAATTTTTGATCCTTCTTGAGCTTTAATAAAGGAGAAAAGGGTAAAACTCTCTCTGATAGATTGGATATGAATCTTCTTACAAAGTTGATTTTGCCTAACAATGATTGTAATTCCGTGAGATTAGTTGGCGGCACAACTTTGTCTATTGCTTCCATGCTCTTTTTCCCAACTTCAATTCCTCCTTTATGAACTAAAAATCCCAAAAACTCACCAGCCGAAACTCCAAAGGCACATTTGTTTGGATTCATCTTCAAGCCATGCTTTCTTGTGCACTCCAGAGTCTTTCTTAAATCGGCTAAATGTCTTTCATGATCTCTAGATTTGACTACTACATCATCGATGTAGATTTCTACAATCTTGCCGATCAGCTCGTGAAAAATATAATTCATAGCTCTTTGATAAGTTGCACCTAGCATTCTTTAACCCAAACGTCATGACTATCCATTCGAACAAACCAATATGACCAGGACATCTGAAAGCTGTTTTCGAAATATCTTCTATTGCCATAAAAATTTGGTTATAGCCAGCATTACCATCCATAAAACTAATGACTTCATAACCTGCTGCTGCATCTACCAGCAAATCGGCGACTGGCATTGGGTAACCATCCATGGGAGTAGCCTTATTAAGATTTCTGAAATCTATGCAAACTCTCATTTTTCCATTTTTCTTGTATACCGGTACTATATTTGAAATCCACTCTGCATACTTGCATGGCCGAATGAAGTTTGCTTCTATTAACCTTTCAACCTCCTTCTTCACATCGGTCAATACTTCCTCTTTGTATATCTTCCTTGGAGGTTGTTTATAAGGACGAAATCCAGGTTTAATGGGTAATCGATGCTCAACAATGGAACGATCCAATCCAGGCATTTCCATGTAATCCCAAGCAAAACAATCTTTAAAATCTTTCAACAAATCTATCAACTTTGATTTATATTCTGGGTCTAACTTTGCACTAATATACATCGGCCTTGGCTTAGATCCATCACCAACATTAATTTCTTCCAATTTATCAGCCGACATAAAACCACGTCCCAACTTTCCTTTGTTGCCATCGACGGGATTTCCCATTAAAAATTGCTATGAGAGCCGACTGCTTGGATCGGCTGTTGGCCTTCACTGAAAACATTTACAGGACCTTCTTTCCACACTTTTCCAGAGAAACAATCAATGCCCTCATACTCCCAATAGGTAGATTCTATGGCAGCAACACTCACCGAATTATCAGCATGTACAACTTCAACATCATCTCCAATCCATTGAATGAGAATTTGATGCATAGTTGAACGAATGCAACAATTAGCATGGATCCAATCTCTGCCCAAGAGTAGACTATATGCCCCCTTGCCATCAATGACAAAAAAGGTGGTAATCAGAGTTTTTGACCCAATAGTCAACTCGACATGGATAGCACCTCGGGTATCAGAAGGATTGCCAGCAAAGTCCCTAAGCACCATGTCAGTTTTCAACAATTCTTCATTAGTCATCCCAAGTTTCCTGAAGGTAGTATAAGGCATGATATTGATAGCAGCCCCTCCATCAACAAACATCTTGGTCAAAGGCTTGCCATTGACATATCCTTTTAAATAGAGTGGCCTCAAGTGACGATTCTTGATTGGTTTGTCAAAAACAGCTTGCTGTGTTAATACAAGCTGAGCCATCAAATCCTGACATTCACTTTCATCAAAATCAGAGTACACCTCTTCTTGGACATCTTGGCTTTCGGGAGCTATAAACTCTGATGGGAGGAAGAAAGCCATGCAAGCATTAGCCGAAGGACCACATCCATCAGGCTTCTTTTTAGGATGCCATATTTGCTTTGTTTCGGTAACTTCCAGTTCCAACTCCCTATTCCTCAACCGTTGCACTCTTCTTTTCTGACTTTTCCTCAGGCCTGGAGGACACCACTGTCCTTTTTGCCATACGTATTTATAGAAGTCAGCTTCTTCATCATGCACTCTATCATGCATCCAACCTGAACCTGCAACTCTTTTCCTTTGCTGATTCTCAAAGTCATCTATTTTTAAGCGCCGATCATCTTCAGGAACCTTCGTTCCAAGTCTTTCATAGATGGGACGGCGGTTGACTTGAGATTGCCTATACTCGGAGTACTGAGCACTACACTCCGGACAATTATTTCTTGCAGGCAACCTCAAGCCTTCATTCCAACAATGCCTAAAGAACGAACAACCCCAATGAGACTACTCCTGTTCTGTCATGTATTCTTCTTGCTCCCTTCGGTATACTTCTTCCTCATACCTCCGGCATTCTTCCATAAACCATTGTTTCTTATAGTATTCCTTCTCTTGTTCCCTCTGCCACTTGTTTAGCAAAATACGTGATGTAACTCTGGGTTTGGAAGTTTGACCTTTCTCGGTTCGGCTACTCTGAAACCGAACTCGTTGCTGCAACTCTTTACTGGTGACTTGCCGATCCGAGGTCAACAGCACCACTCTCCTTTGCTCTATCAGAAGTCAACACTTTCACCTTGCCTTTACCTTTGAGATCATTGGCAGAGACCATATTCACAGAGAAAGAAATCATATTTTGTGGAAAAGGCTTATCATCAATTTTCATCTTGCCATCAAACCTCAAGTGTCCCTCTTGGATAGCTTTCTAGATTCGTATTCTGAACACTCGGCAATCATTGATAGAGTGAGAATTAGTGTTATGAAAGCCACAATACTTTTTGTCTTTCACTCCTTCAGGACGTAACATGGGATGTCCTTCTGGCAACTTGATGCGTCCTTCCTTTATCAACAATGCAAAAAGTCTATCTGCTTTAGTAACATCAAAATCATAGGTTCCCTTTTGTTGTTTCAACCAGCGTTGACTAACTTGGGTGGGTTCCTTTGCCCAATTTAACTCAGCTGTCAGCTATCTCATCTTCATCAATATACTCAGTCGCTTCATCCAAAAAGCCTTGATACACCTCATTAGTGGCATTGTTCTTCTAAAGCGATTATCTCTCCTAAATCCTTGGGCTTGATTACTCATAGCTGCTAAACGCTGTGCAAGTTGGCCAAGATCATCAAACTCTAAACCGAACAACTTCTCCCTGATATTCGGCAACATTCCTACTATAGCTATTCCAGGTAATTGATCATCTGGTAAATTTAGAGAATAACACATATTCTTGGTCTCCTCTAAATCTGCGAAGATACTCCAATGGTGTCTCATTTGTTCTCATCCTCAGACTCATGAGATCAACCAACTTCTTCTCATTAGTACCCGTATAGAAATATGAATGAAACTTCTGCTCTAGTTCTGCCCACGTACCAATGGAATGAGCTGGTAGAGACAGTGAACCATGTGAAAGCTGGTCCTGTAAGAGACAAAGGAAAATATCGAATTCTCCAAGCTTCATCTGAAGCAGCCTCTCCAAGCTGCATTAAGTACCGACTACGTGCTCTATGGTACTAGTATCATCTTGACCAGAAAACTTAGTCAAATCTGTTGGAGGCTTCACCCTTGGAGGCAACGCCACTCTGTTGTACCATTCTGGATAAGGAGACTTGTATGAATAGGATTGATTCTTTGGCTTCAAGCCGAACTGATTTTGCATCATATTAGCCATCCTGTGCATCAAAACATCAATGCCTGGATCCTGATTTCCTTGTACTTGCACTCCAGAAGGCAATCCTGAAACACTTCTATACCCTGGACTTGGCACAGCATTGATAGCACTGTAATCAGTAAATTCTTGATACCCATCTCCATACATATTCTTCTGCAATCTGTTTGATGCTGGAGAAACTCTATAAGCTGAAGGTGGCACTTCTCCCGTGGTACCAAATGTTACTTGGCCATAGGTGGGATGTGATTGCTTTTCAGTGTGAGTCAATCCACCTATATTTGAAGGCGACGCTACTTCTTTTCCAACAGGATTCTCTTGATGCTTTGGAACATTGAAAAGCGTCGGTCCACTGAGTGGTCCAACATTTTCTTTCGAAATATTTATCAACCATTGGACCAAAAGTACTGATCATGATTGCCCGAAAGGTATTCAGAAAAGCTGTGTGATGATTTGTCATGGTTTCTCCCATAGCTTTATAGACCAGGGCTGCCATCTTCTGAGCATCCTCCTCTTCAGTGTAATCATGTTTGATGCGGAAGAAGAACCCTTGGCATTGATTGCTTTTGAAATACTTTATTGCTCTTGTTTTTGGAAAAAGACATCAAGCATTTCCGTTGGTATTGCTCACATGCTTGTAGCACTAAATCCTTATAATTATCTGGCAATTCTGCCATGCTTACATCCAGAACATGATCATTGTTGATCTCAGATGCCATCTTAAACTAGCAGATTGTCCCACTGGGTGTGCCAAAAAGTGTGTTGACACAAAATGTGACGCACTGTGCCTCACACACAGCAAGCCGAAAAGCGTAGCTTCAATTGGATTCCCGGGTGTTTCGTTATCCGGAAGCGTGCCAGTCAGTTTGACCTGAAAACTAACAAGGGATAAAACAATTAAATGTCAAACCGGAACATGTCGGGTAATACCAGACAGTTCCACATATATGGCCCTGAAGCCACTTACAACGACATACAGCTATAGAGAGCTGTCTGCCAATGAGTTCATAAGCCGTTTCGGCTAATCGTAAGATGAATGCACATGGAAATCTGAGCGCCGAATACACATGCATGGGAAGACATATTTGAACAAGTGAAATTAATTATGAGTTAACGCATAACCAAACTCGGCAGTCCTAGCCGAATTGGGGTCCATGAAGAAGGAATATGCAAATAAAAACTGATTAAACTAATCCAAAACCTGCATCTGCCGCACTGACACCTGATTTTGTTAAATGCTTAAACATGATTAACATGCATGAACCCGCGACATGTGACAACCTAGATTAAAATAATTCGGCCATTATGAGCACACTATCTAGTTGCAAAGATATTAGGAAAAAGCAATGATCGTTGAAACACGAATAAAACCACAAGAGAGACGAACAATATCAATCTAGATTGGGCAGAAGTGTTTTACAAATATATATATAAAATGTTCCGTAACATGCAACACTAGATAACTTAATGAATCTATTTAGATTTGCCATATCTAAAAGAGCCGATAACTATCTTGCTTTCACTAAGCATATTGAGTAAACGCCTGCCGCACGGTATCTACTCATACACAAAGCATAAGCAAAGACTTCTTGATTGTCAAGCAAAGATCCGCCAGCACGACCATTGAAAACAAACAAGACTACTTGCATCACTGTCTAAATCCACCGCATGATACTAAACATGATAACAAGGTTGTCGGAACTTACGGAGGTCGACGGATCGATGATTCCTCTCGAAGAACTCGACGACACGACAAGAGGACTCGAAAGTTGGCACGGGGCCGGTTGTATTGATTTGGTTGTGAACCCCTTTTACAATGGTCGAGGGTCAATATTTATACCCTAGACAAAATGTGAGTCCTAGAGGACTACGATTTACAAAGGAACTTCTAAACAAACTTGGAAACTTACGATTCCTTACCCTAAACTTATAGATTCCTTTATTATTACAACTCTCATCTTTCCGATCGGTCTTGCCTGCCATCTTCTGTTTTCCCGAATGGAGTTACCGCCTTCTAGAGTAACCGACCGCACAAGCATTTAGCCGACCGCTTGTTTTGTTTGCCGAACACCCTTCTTCCCGCATGTGGGTCTACCTGTCATCTTCCAGAATCGACCAAAATCCAGTGTTAACACCCATGTAGTCGATGCACATGCGCCACTCGGCTAAATTCTTCTTTTGTACCAAGACGGTATTGGTGAGCCAGTCGGGATGCAATATTTCTCAGATAAACCCTACTGCCAAAAGCTTCATGATCTCCTTCTTGATAGTTGCTTTCTTGTCAGGTGCAAAATGACATAACCGCTACTTGACCAACTTGGAGCTAGAATTTAGATCCAGTCTGTGCTCAGCCAACTTTCTCAGGACTCCTGGCATGTTGGTTGACTTCCAAGAAAAGATATCTTTGTTGTCCTAAAGAAAGTTGGTGAGCATGAGTTCCTATTCCTTAGTTAGGTAGGCGCTGATGGTCGCCATCTTGGAGGGATCACCAGTACCCAGATCGATCTTCATAACATCTACATCTTGTGGCGGTGCAACGATACCTGCTGTCTTTGTTGGAATCTCCAAATCTTTAGGGCTAGTTTGGCTAGCAAACACGGCGATCTCCTATGCTTCGAGTGTGGCTTGGGCATTAGCAGCGATTTGGATGGCTTCTACGTCGTAGTAATATGAACGATTTAGGTCGCCTCGAAGGGAGAGTATTCTATTAGGGCCCGACATCTTCAATAGAAGGTACGAGTAATGTGGAACTACCATGAATGTAGCCAGAGCTGGGCGCCCAAAGATGGCATGGTATGATGACTCAAAGTTTGCCACCTCGAATTTGATGAACTCCATTTAGTAATTGTCTAGGGATCAAAACGTAACTAGGAGCATGATCTGTCTGAGTGGAATGGCACCTTTGTCGGGTACTATCCCATAGAAGGGGGTGTCTATAGGTGTGAGTAGACCAGCGAAGTTGAGACCTATCTTTCTTAGGGTATCAGCAAAGATGATATTTAATCCTATGCCACCATCTATCAAGACCTTGGTGACTGTCATGCCCACAATGGTTGGATCTAGGACTAGTGGGTAATGTCTGGTGTTAGATATGCTGGTCCATTGATCCTATCTTGAAAAGTGAATCAGGTACTCAGACCAGTTGAGATATGTTGGGGTGGCAGGTTCTGATGCCATGATATCTCATAAGGTTATCTTGTCTTGTCGCTTGCTCTTAGCAGTCAAAACTCCGATGAAGATGACACCAATCACACCCTTGGGATGTTGAAAGCCTTTATCCCCCTAGTCTTCCCCATCTTTCTTCTTGTCATCCTTACCATTGCCCTTGTCATCCTTGTGATAGAATCCCAATTCCTTCAGTTGTCGGCATTGATCTGTCGTGTGCCTGGCACCCTTATGGAAAGGGCAAGGTAGCCCGCCTAGATCTTCAAATTTCATGGGCTTATTGGACTTCTTGGGTTTGTTAATGAAGGCTAGGGTGTTGTCGGGTCCTCGCTTCCTGGTTGGCTACCCACCTTGGTTGCCTCTGTTGTCTTGACCCCTGTTGTTGTGGTTGTCCTGCCAATTATTTTGGGGAACCTTTCCTGAGTTCTTTCCTTGAAAGTGATCATCTTTTGTATGGTGCGCTTGAACTCATCTGTTGTCTCTGGGTTATCATTGCAGAAGGCCTCAAACTGCCATTTGGCCTTGATCCCATTTGAAAAGTGTTTGATTACCTCCTTCTCAAAGACATCGAAGACTTGGGACCGTAACTTTGCAAAACAATGATAGTATTCCTAAAAGCTTTCATTGGTGAGTTGTCGGCAACTTCTAAGCTTTATCCAAGTACTCAGGTGAGTGAGGACTCCTGCAAAGTTGTTGTAGAACTTTCTCTATAGATCCTCCCAACACATAATTGAGCCAGGACGCAACTTGTCAAACCATGCGAAAGGCACCGGCTCAAGGGCCATTAATTTGGCTCCGTCTTGCCATCATACTTGAAGTGGTTGGACAACTTGAACTTATATGGAAGCTAGATAGAGAG
This sequence comes from Miscanthus floridulus, assembly GCF_019320115.1. Lineage (NCBI taxonomy): Eukaryota > Viridiplantae > Streptophyta > Magnoliopsida > Poales > Poaceae > Miscanthus > Miscanthus floridulus. The sequence goes on from NC_089592.1 coordinate 50,383,356, forward strand.
TAGTCTATTAGGAGAAACATGGGAACCTGACCACAAAGATGCTGGCCTCCCTGTGCTTGGACTCACCTCTACCCTCCCTATTGCTATACTGGTACCCCTAATGGCGGTAAGCTGATTGTGCAGCACCCTGATTCATGTTCTGGTTACCCTATGGCCCTAGATAGGAGTGGGCTAGTAGCCACTAACCTCCTCCTTGGTTACCCTACGAACCCAAACTATAGTGAGGTGGAGCCCACTGATCTAGCCCTCGAGAAGGGTTAGCCTAGGAAGCCCCCTTTGCTGCTTGCATCTGGAGGGCTATGGATTCTAGAATGACTTTAAGTCATAGTTGATCTTTGGTAGGGTTTTCTATGGCTACCATCTCATTTGCCAGGGCATAGACATTGGCGTAGGGCGTAGTGAAGACCCTATGGCCAGCCACTTCCATGAACTCAGCATCAAGGTTGTGTGAAGCAGAGGCCCTATAGGCATCACACTCTCGACATTGCCATTCTCTTTCTTCATCTCGTAGGAGCTGCTCATATGCTGCCTCTACAGCCAAGCGTCATTGTTCAACATCTCGGCAGGCCGATTGATACCACTCCCACTCTTCCCTGCGGTGTTGGGCGCAGTTGCATCGAGCCTTTTGAGCCTTGTTCTTCCTTTCCCTAGCTGTTCTCTATTTGTTCGTCTCTCCGTTGGGAATCAGAGCATCCGAGGAGACATCGAATAGAGTCTCTTCCATCTTGAATGTGTGGTGCTTGAGGCATAGGGATATGTGGAGGTTGACCAGCCATAAAGACTTCTCTAGAGTGTCTTAGGGCTGAGTGAGTTCTAGATTCTATAGTTGTCGCATTGCCCAAGATCTTCGTAGAGCCATGACCGTTATCAGCTGGAAGAGTACTGCCATCTTGATTGGGCAGGAGCTCCACCATGGTGACTACATGAGATGGATTTGTAGAAGTGCTAGGTCAAGTGCCCGACCAGTGTATGACATAGCCTTATGGAGTGACAGATAACACAAGTCCCTTCTAAGCTCCCGTTAGAGGGATCTCTTGTGCTGATTGAATTAGATCTTGGATCAACTCCTGATAGACAGAAGCCGAATTGCGCAGTCCGAGTGGAAAACAACTTAGGTCTTCAGTTATGGAACTTGGATGGGACTCTGACTTGGACAAGGCTGGCATGTTCAAGTTGGAGTCATGGAGCATGGCGAGTCTCGAGATCTAAGTTGGATCAGAAATCAAAAGCTAAGAGAACTTCTTGGTGAGTTGATCCAGCATAGCTGTGGAAGCGATCGAAGTATCCTATGGTGCCTAGATCTCCATGAAATGACTTTGGAGTAGGCCATGGTCATTAGTGATGCAGATCTAGGAGCCAAAGATGAAGGTTGATCCCACCGATAAAATCATATTGTCAAGGCCTGCCGAGCTCTCAAGCGTGAATTCACCAAAGGCCCCCACCTGGCGCGCCTGCTGTCGGTGTTCAATGGGCTTTGACGAACTCAGGAACTCGGCCATAACTGCAAGAGACAACTGATTTTATACTAGTTCGGGCCCTTGGAATCGAGTAATAGCCTTTACGTGCAGTCGGTGTGAGCTTTTGCGTTGAATTGCTTTGTATGATTGTGTGTACAAGGGGTACCACCTGCCTCTCTTTATATAGGGTAGAGGGCAGGGCGGTTATTCTAGTCCTAGTCGGTTACAATTTGGAGAGTCCTTATTCTATTATAGAATCTAGCTTTCCTAGTAAGCCATCTAGGTTGGTCCTTGATGGCTTGAAGTCCACTCCACCTTGCTTCATGTCCTTCAAGCAGACTGTGGGCCAGCCATGGGCCTACTGCAGAAGTTGACCCAATAGGGAACCCTTAGGGTCCTGCATCGACACACATCTCACCACACTCTCACTCTCTAGGTGGCAAAGACAACTCCCTCTTGTACCTTGCCTCAACGGCCAAAGCCGAAAACCAACAAAAACCCAGGGGAAGAAGAAGAAAGGATTCCACTCACTAATCAAGGGAAGCATAGGTCATAGGAATGTCCATATGTGTGGACACTGCTATACTTATAGATCGATCAACTCTGTAGAGCGTGTACACCTAAAACCACATGATCAGCATCATCGACGGTGGCCACCGTCTAGGCTAATATCGGTTGCCTCCCAACCAGTATGATGCCACCCTTCCACTCAGCCCTAAGTCACCCCAGAGTCCACCAGCATGCTGACACTATGAGACATAGTATCTTAGGAGGGTGTGAGCCATACGCCTATACCTCCCTACACTATCACCTACATCCTAGGCGGTAGTGGCATCACCCTAGCTGGTTGGGCAACTATTCCCACCCATTCAGGAACAAGTGGTGTGTACATAGGGTCCTATGATCTAGTTCTCTCGACATACCAGTCCTTAGGGGGACTAGACTGGATATCTTCTCAAGTGGGGTTAACCGACACCCCATGACTCAATGGCATCTCCTTCCTAGGGGCTCACCCCTACGAGGCAACCTAGGATCTACTCCACTCACATGTACCCGCCATAGGTACCTCTCATAGAGGATGCTCAGGTCACACTCTCCTGGCGAGACTTGTCCCAAGGACTCGTTGTAGAATCCTATCTAGTCAACTCGACTTTAACCACACACCCAAGATGCATGCCAAGATCTCCCCAAATTATTACCATTTTATCAGCACCAAGTGCCATAGCCACTCACAAACAATCCTCCACCAAGCATCACATCATAGATACAATGCATAGTAGAAGTAAGGAGTAAAGTAGTAAGCGAGCGTCTAGCCTCTTAGTGGGTGTGCAGGGGTAAAGGTTGCATCAAGGTAATGGCTTCAAGCAATTCTACTATAACACCCCTAGTGTTATGGTTGCACTAAAACACTTGCATCACATGAGCATGAGCATCATCATGTCATTCATAAGCATCATATCATCATGAATGTTATCATTTCATGTGTGTTTCTATTTGAACTGCTTGGTTTATGCTAGCAATTGTGTGTGCTCATGTGTGGTCTATGCAAATGTGTGTCAAATGTCCCCTTAAACAACTTAGCTACACTTAGAATGTCTTTAGCAACAATGTTCATGTTGACCATATTGCCTAAATTACACTTCCAAGTAATATCTTGACTTGTGTTGACCCTAGAGCTCTTATCTTTGACTATTTAAAAAGTACAACTTAGAGTGTTTGCATGTCTAAGCAACCTAAAGCAAAGTTGTAGCAAATTATATAAGGAACAAAAGTTATTTTAGGACCAACTCATGAAAATATGTGGAACATTCTCAAACATGGCCCACAAGTCAGATTTGGGGTTGAATTCTACACTTAGAAATTTTCTAAGTCCAAGGGCTGATTTCCAGTTTTGCAGGCTCGACTTTGGCTTGATTTTACTCTCTATCCCTTGCAAATTAGGCTTTGATCTCTAAAGGAGTGTTGTAGCTGGTACATAGTACTTCAACTTTCGTTTAGGAGGTTTGTGCTAATGACCAAAGGATTCGGAGATCCATCAGCTCCAAATCGTGTTGTCAGGCGTTGAGGTTTTGACTGAAATGGAGCTACAGTGTTTTGGCAGTTCAAGTCATGGCCTGACCGAGCTCAGGCCGCGCACGCCAGGTGGTGGCCGTACGCCAGCATTGCCCCCGCAGGTCAGGCCATCGCTGCCACGACGACGCCACGTGCCCCTCAGCTCGCCTATTTGCTTCGCCGTGCACGTCTGGCCTCATCAGTCCACGCCAAACCAAGCACAGCGCCGCTCCACTTTGCATACTCCTTGGTGTCATTTATTTCTGGTTTACGATAGGTAAGTCTAGCTGAGTACCTTCTCATACTCAGGGTTTATTCCCCCTTGTTGCAGATGATGTGCTCTATAACGGCTACTACAATATTATCTCCACCCTATGGGGGATGAAGACTAGATCATGGGCATGATCATCTTTGTTATCTTATCTTATTGCTTTTGCTGGATATGACTATGGAACTGGCTTGTATTTGAACTAAGTGTGTGTGATGGTGTCAAACTACTTTGCTTCCGCTATTTGTGAACTCATTTTGTAATAACTATGTGTACTCTAATGTATGAGGTACTTATGAACTACTTGTGAAATGGATGTAACATGTGGCTTGTTATGTTGGATTACTGTGATCTTGGTTGTATGCAAGTTGGTTTGAAATCCTTTGTGGTTTCAGTTGACTACCGGGTTTATATGGGTTCAAGTATGACGGTTTGATCACTCTGGTGATTGCTTTTGTACTTATGCTCTTATAAATTGGTCGGTTCTATTACATCTACCATGCAACCGATCATAGTTCATTTGCATGAAAGTAAAGCACTAGCAACTATATTATTACATGTCTAATAGGATTCTATGACGTTGGGTGGGACGTGGCACCTGTTGTCTGGTTGACTCTGAGTTCCTCAGCATACTTGTAGTCATTCTCCTCCAAATCCTATGGTCATTCATGTGTCCCTTCCTCCAATAGGTTTGCGCTAATGACCAAAGGATTCGGAGATCCATCGGCTCCAAATCGCGTTGTCAGGCATTGAGGTTTCGACTGAAATGGAGCTACAGTGTTTCGGCAGTTCAAGTCATGGCCGACCGAGCTCAGGCCGCGTGCGCCAGGTGGTGGCCGTACGCCGGCAGTTGCCCCCGCAGGTCAGGCCATCGTTGCCATGACGATGCCACGCGCCCCTCAGCTCACCTATTTGCTTCGCCATGCACGTCTGGCCTCGTTAGTCCACGCCAAACCGAGCGCAGCGCCGCTCCGCTTTGCCGCTGAGAGCACGCCGTCGCCCAGCTCCCTCGCCGTCGCTGTCAATGCTCACTCCAGCTAGCCCATGACTCCATCTTCTTCCTCCGGAGCTCGTCCACCTCACCACTGAGCCAGGGAGTCGAGGTAGCCACCGTTCTTCTTCTTCTCTACAGCGCTCCTCCATTGCTGCTAGAAGTCGGAGGTGAGCCCACCGTGGCCAACCACCACCGGAGCTCTCTCCCTCCTTTCTCTCCCTTCCCTCGGTTTCCCTATGAACTCTTGATGCTCACGCCAAGCTTAGGTCGAACCGCCTTGGTCTTAGTTGGCCGGCGCACCACCGAGCTCCTCCACCGTGCCGCCATGAATGTCGGTGAGCTACCTCCGGTGGCTCCGCCCTCCCATCACCTACCCCTATCGATGCGCATGGATGAGTAGAACACGCTAGTGCCCTTGGTCTCACCGGAAAAGTAGTCGCCGGCGAGCTATGCCATTCCCATGCTATCGCATGCGCCATCCCCTATTCTGAGTCGCTGACAAGTGGGGTCGGCTTATACACGGGTCCCACGCGTCAGTGACAGCTTAGTTGTAGGATAGCTCATTTATTCAGTTTTTGAATGCAATTTGTGAAATTTGTATCTCATGTTTGGTAGATCCAAATGGAGTGAGGCAAATTTTGGTAGAATCACAGTGAAGTGTAGTATTTAAGAAAAATAGGACATGGGCACATGATGTAGAAATTTTGGAGGAATTAAATAGGAACTTAAAATGTGTTTTTAAATGCATGCAAACTTGTTTAAATTATATCTTGAGTTTCTGCGATCCAAAAATTATGAAATTTTGTGTGTAAGCTATTCTTGCTTAGTAGAAGCTCTGGTAAAAATTTGAGAGTCATTGCATGTATGGTTTTTGAGTTATAGATTTTTCTTTTACCATTGGTTGATACTTGTGTGAATTTTTATAAATTATCTAGGAATCCTATGACCCTAAAATTTGGTGGGTAGTATCCTAGTACCTTAAGTATGCTAGGAAAATATGAAATCTCTTGCTTGACACTTTTCACTAAGGTTTCCTATTTATGCCATTTTAAGCCTTTATGCCTTGTCATTTTTGTGTAGGATGAGATACTTGTTCAATTGATGTGAAATTTATGTAGTAGCCTATTGGAGACATGTGTAAGCTACTGTAATTTTTGTGGAATTTTATGTACACTTTGGATATGTATTTATTATTTAACCTAAGTATCTAAAATAAATTGTTAAAGGCATGAGAATAATTTATTTAGGAATGGACACTATGTTTTCTGGTGTTCTTTCAACATGTATGATGAGTTAGTAAAGTTAGTCTTGTCCATTTGTATGTTTACAACGTAAGTTAATAATTATTTCTTGCGTTGTGTCTTTCTGGACAATTCTAAGAACTTTATAAAGTTCCCCATGATAAATTGGTTTGCTGGGAAAGTGGTCAATAATAAAGTTGTAGACAATTTTATAAGCTTTCCAGAAAGTCTTAAATCATGGTATTTGGATCTGTAGAACTCCAGTTATGGATCAAACTTGTAGCTGCTGTTTGCAGCCTAAAAACTGTTGAGTGCGGTGACTGACTTGTTTGCTTTATATGAGTTGATGTGATGATTTAGATGCTAGGCTAATTAAGATAAATTGTTAGTTGCAGGTGCTAGACCTCTTACCGAAGATGAACAACTTTATCTTAGGTTATTAGAACTTGGTGAGTGTGCCATTCTTGTTTTCTAAAAGAGATATGCACCTACTCGGTAAAAATCAATGTTAATCTTGCATCATTATGTCTTTCATGCGTCCATTCATACATGGCTATACATTTCATCATCATCTTCCATCTCTTGTGCATGCACAATTCTTATACTATGCATATGCATGCAATAGGTGTTCCGGAGGGAGTTATGCTTCTGGAATTCGAGCCAGTACTTCCGGAGGAGCCGTAGCAAGCTCAGGAGCAGGAGGTGCAGGCCCCCGAAGAAGGAGTCAACGAAGAAGTTCTTGAGTGCCCCGATCACCAACCTTCATCTTTTCTGAAAGGCAAGCCCCGGAGCATTCTAAGCCTCCTATGTTTTGAAAATGGTTACTTTGAGTATCTTTATTTGTGATGCATTAAGTGATAGGAACTAGATGCAAACACTTGTTGCATATATATCTATTCCTTGTCCAGTAAACGTACCCCTAATCCTATTTAGGTCCAGGAGCGAATCAAAGCTTAGCCTTGCTTAGACCGGTAAAAGTCAGGTGATTTCCTGTCACCTGCAAGTTAGGATAATGTCTGGTCACAGGTTGGCTATAATTGCTATCGTGGAGAATAACCATGTGTTAATAATGAATTATGACCGGGTGGGATGTCGATAGAGAAGCAACAAGGCAAGGAGGTCTTGGGTGTGGATCTATCCCTGTCTGTGTCGGTTAAGGACCTGATTCACTGTACGTCCTCATGTCATGTTGAACGCATGCCTATCACTTAGTTGGCCGGATAACTCATTCTGACCGTGAAGCCGAGTAGCTCAACTCAGGCCAGAAGACCGAGAAGTGAAAGTGCGCACCCTGGCGGTAGTAAGGATGTGCGGGGAGCTATTGGCATAAGTCCGAGGTGAGATTGACCACCTGGAAGAGTGGACTCCCTGAGGGTGCAGTGCTGCTCGGAGCCACGATTCCTGAGATGTACCAAAGGTGACCTAAGGCTACCTTCGCGCGGTATGCTTGGGTTTGTGTTAGGAATACCCCTCCAGCTGGATAGGAACCGATTCGAATCTCCATCTCTCCTAGGATAGTGAGAACTTGACTGAGCAGCGGCAACGTAGATGCACTTAATTGAACTTGATGGTTAAATCGATGATGATGATGATACAACATTATACCGGATATGGTTACTAATGTTTGGATTTAATCAATTGTTTGCTCTAGTATAGGTGCTAATCTAGTTGATAGGTTAATATTGTTAACTTGCTGCTTACTCATAAATCAAATTATGCTCGCTTATCACTAAAGCTTTTATGCAAAATGGTTGTCAAGCAAGATCCACCAATAAAGCCTTGCATACTCCTTGGTGTCATTTATTTCTGGTTTACTGATGGGTAAGTCTAGCTGAGTACCTTCTCGTACTCAGGGTTTATTCCCCCTTGTTGCAGATGATGTGCTCTATAACTGGCTACTGCAAGTATTGTCTCCACCCTATGGGGGATGAAGACTAGATCATGGGCATGATCATCTTTGTTATCTTATCTTATTGCTTTTGCTGGATATGACTATGGAACTGCTTGTATTTGAACTAAGTGTGTGTGATGGTGTCAAACTACTTTGCTTTCGCTATTTGTGAACTCGTTTTGTAATAACTATGTGTACCCTGATGTATGAGGTACTTATGAACTACTTGTGAAATGGATGTAACATGTGGCTTGTTATGTTGGATTACTGTGATCTTGGTTGTATGCAAGTTGGTTTGAAATCCTTTGTGGTTTCAGTTGACTACCGGGTTTATATGGGTTCAAGTATGACGGTTTGATCACTCTAGGTGATTGCTTTTGTACTTATGCTCTTATAAATTGGTCGATTCTATTACATCTACCATGCAACCGATCATAGTTCATTTGCATGAAAGTAAAGCACTAGCAACTATATTATTGCATGTCTAATAGGATTCTATGATGTTGGGTGGGATGTGGCACCTGTTGTCTGGTTGACTCTGAGTTCCTCAGCATACTTGTAGTCGTTCTCCTCCAAATCCTATGGTCATTCATGTGTCCTTCCTCCAACAGGTTCTAGTATGATCAATGTTATCCTTGATGCAACTACCACAATAGAGCGACAAACAAGGCAAAAGAGCAACCAATCCCTAAACCAAGAAAGACCACGAATAAAGAGGCAACAACACATTGGAAGATCGAATAACACCAAATGAACATCAAACTTAGCTCTCATGGCGGATGTCCAAACCTTAGGCTTAGAAAGAAACAGAAGCGATTGTCTGCTAAGCACAAGCTCAGGTCGTAGCCTTGGAATGCCAATACTTCCTGGGCCAATTGTATCGACCTGTACAACTCAATAAATCAAGGCATAGAGCCTTGCTTATCCTAAGCAAATACCACAGTTGCGGTCTTCTGATCCGGGTGTCATGGTATTTGGTGAGAATCAAGAAGATCACAAGGTAGAGAAATGAGCTCAAACTAGAAGGATGGGTTCCACCTTCCGACTCACATCATGGAGTAGACGGGAATCAAAAGAGTAGAACGAGAGATATAGGAGAGCAGGTGCTTTGATCCACACTGTCATAGTAATAGACGAGAACCAAAGAGAGAATAGGATAAGAGAGGAAGACAAGAACCAAGGATTTGTCCCTATACCCTTTTATCCCACAAGTCACAACTGCACACAATTAATCAAGTAAGAACGAACAACGAGAAGCAGAAGAATTATAGTTTGGTCCCATGGTACTTCAGCTCACACGCCATTAAAATAGATGGAAGTAGAAGGGATTGGAACACAAGAATAAAGGATTGGCTATGGGTCTTCTCGATCTACATGGCATATCAAGGTCGGGAACCAAGAAGAGAATAGTACAAGCGGGGTAGGGAGCAGTTCCGGTCTCTCTCATTCCGAACATCATTGTAAATGATGACAACCAAAGAGAGGGTGGAACAGGAGGAGAAAAGAGAGGGGCAGTGGTCTACCTTCTTCCAATCCACATGCCATGGCAAAAGGCGGGGCATCGGAAGGAGCGACACACAAGAGAATACAAACGCCCAATCCACTCATAGGGTACCACGACCGATGTGCACTAAATGGCATTAGGACATCCCTAGGGATCATAGCAGTGCGGTTGTCACCACAAGAACCTAAGGAGTGCTAAGGTCTCATTTAGGTACAAGCATACAAGGGGTTTGGGCACAAAGGAGATGAAAGAGAGGGTAGGGATATAGGATTCACCTTCCTTTGATTCGCTCACCATAGCAATAGACAGGAATCAAAGGAATGGAATCAAGAGAGTGGTAAATGAATGCCAAAGGGGCACAAACAATTGAAAAGGGATTTGGTTCCATGGTACTCCAATCCACATGTCATGGCAATTGACAGGAATCAAAGAAGTTGGAACAAGAGGGCTCAATCCACATCTTATTAGATCGACGAGGATCGAAAGTGAGAACAAGAGAAGATAGAAGGATGTCCTCCATGTTCCCTTGACCAACTTGTCATGGAAATAGACAAGGGTTGAAAGAATAGTGAAGCAAGTCTGGTGGTTCCTTATCCACACACCACCTTACTAGATGGGAATCAAGAAGAAGTGATGCACAAGAGAGTGGCCATGGTAAACACTCACAAATGACTCCCCACACCAACCTATAGAGCACAATGCAATCCCTAGGATTCGTGGCGGTGCGGTTGTCACCCCGAGAACCAAAGAGATGCTATGGTCTATGCGGCACAAGCATACGAGGTGGCTAGGGAGAAGGAAAGAGCAAAAGAGGTAGAGCCCGATGGTCATGGCAAGGCAACTCGCAGCCATGAGCCTCACCTAAATGAGTTAGCCTCCATCGATTTCGCGAAGGTTGTCCCCTAATCCATCTCCTATGTACTAGGTCACGAAGGGCTCGAAGTGTGCGGGAAAGAACCACATCGATAGCGATATCGAGTCCATTATGGCCACATCCTAGGACCAAAGATAGGAGCTAATGATCATAGCACGACAGAGATAGCTAAAACACGAGGGATTGTGTTACGCTCAACATCATGGCCATGGCAGGATGAATCCCATGACCGAAATGTTCGAACAAATTGCAATCCCTCGATTGGCTCAAAGGCTTAGTCCACCCGCAATCAATCAACACAATCGACAACCGGAGGAGTAGCACATTAGCATAGCATAAGAGATAGACTCCATAGCATGATAGATTGATCAGGCACAAAGGCACGACATAGGCATAGATAGATAGATCATGTATGAACAAGTATAGATGACAAGTATGAATGAAACGAAAAGCAGAAGCTATGTCGACAGTTGAGGATGGCATCGACGGGGTTTCAAAAGCTTGACCTTGGAAGCGGAGGGCTGCTGCAGCATGTTCTAGGCTGTGGTGGCTTGCTATAGCCTCCCTTGGCTAGTCGCGACTTCCTACTAGCAAGCTATGGCTGGCTACAGTGGCCGGGAGCTAGCTGCTGCTTGGTAGGACACAGCAGCAGGCAACCTAGAGGTGTCTGCTACTACTGGACGTGGCTCTAGTCCTCGATGGTAGTTGCTAGGTCCTGCATAGCTAGCTCATAGGTTGATCTCGCAACCTGAGGAGAGGGTTAGGAACGGCGACAAGAATAGAAAAGGCAAAGCCTGGGCTTTAGGATACAGAGCTCACCCAAGCTCGAAGGGGAGCTGGTCAACGGTGAGGTGTTGGGTCACTGGGATGACTACGTCACTCTTGATCATGGCTCTTGGATGTTGTGGTGACATGGTGCTACTGGTGGTGGACCGAGGCATGACGTCGATGGGCGTTGGTGTTGCGGAAGTGTAGCTCAGCCTGGTGAGCAGCGCTACAAGGGTGGCGTTCTTGGCTCGACGGATAGGAAGGCATGGCCTTGGACTCGATGGAGGTGGGGTTGAGGTAGCACTGATGGTGAGTCAAGGAAGAGAGATGCTAGGGAAGGAGAGTCGGTCAGCATCGAGGAAGGGCTCGAGTGTAGGCTTGGTGGTGACGAAGTGGCACGATGGTGGAGGTAGGCGGACGTAGTGGGTGAACTCCTACTCTACATGGCCATAGAGGACAACATTGTGGCCTCAGCATGGTGGGGATGCTTGACGTCATCGCAATGGGCAATCCAGGCGAGCTCGAGGTGGAGCACTGGTGTTGTAGAGGAAACTTGACCATAGCTCAAGGATGGCAGTGCTCGCGGTTCGAGGAGAAGACAACATTGTCATGGGGTGGAGGAGGAGCTTGGGTTGGAGGTGCTTTGGCCGGTAGAGATCGATGTTGTGGCCTTAGCCCGATGCACATCTACCCAGCATCGAGGACGGAGGCCATAGAGTCAGGGACGAAGCGGAGCACAACGTCATAGTGGTGCTCGGTGTGGCTTGGGTCCTTGGCTCAACACATAGGGGACATTGTGGTGCGGGGAACTCTAGGAGGTGGCCCGAGGATGAGGTGGAGCATGTCGAGGCCGATGAGGAACACCGGTGGCGTGGACATGGATGGGGCCGAGGGCTCACCATGGTGTCGTGATGGTGGAACAGAGAGGGTGCAGAGGTGGATAGCGGTGGTGGATGGGGAAGGTTGAGTGGGTGGTGGCTGTTGGGGTATTTTATAGGGCACCAGGCTAGGGTTTCTGAGGGCTCCATCCATCCTCAGCCTCCGTGCAAGGGGAGGGACACACGGCGTGAATCAAGGAGTGGGAGGAGGTGAACACAGAGACTGTGGGCACAGGGTGGTCGAGCTGTGGTGGCGGAAGGGTTGGGAGGCCGTGCCCTAGGGTTCCAAGGGATAGGAGCACCAGTTTGGCTACACATGCCATGGCTTGGGCCAAGGGGAGCTAGGCCTATGGGGGTGCATTGGGCTAGGTGAGGAGAGGGCACGAGCGAGCCGATGGGGAAGGCCGCTAGGCTAGTGGGGAATGAGGGAGTGGGCCAGATTAGAGGAGAGGTCGGTTGGGCTAGCTAAGAGGGAAAAGGAAAAGGAATTTTCCTTTTATGAATTATGACTTAATGAATTTGAGAAGGATTTGAAAGAGATGAATTCAAAAAGGATTAAGGGGAATTTTGCTTTGGATTTGTGCACTCCAAACTCCCAACAAACTCAAACCCAACACCAGCTCAAGAACTTAGGCACACTCCTACAATCAATTCTATATGAATACAACAATTTATTAGTCAATTCTACTAGGTTTGACCTAGCGACTACATGATTCACACATTGCAAGAAATTTTTTAAAAAGTTCATAATTTTGGTTGCACAAAACCCCGGGTTGTTACATTGGGCATGTAGAGCAATATTGCAAGAATAAGAACATGCAACCAAATGTATCCTCAATTAAGTTTGATTCTTGTTATTTGCTTACCAAGGGTGTTAATGGGGTGCATGCTAAGTTTGTTGGTACTCCAATTGTGGGCTCAAAGAAAAAAGCCATTTGGGTGCCAAAGAGCTTAGTCACTAACCTTTAAGGACCCAAACAAGTTTGGGTACCTAAAAATAATTGATCTTCTTTTGTAGGTCAATTACAAAGCCAAAGGAAGGCATTGGGTTCTTGATAGTGGGTGCACTCAACACATGACTGGTGATGCAAGAATGTTCAACTCAATCAACACAAATGATAGCAATGGTTATGATAGTATTACATTTGGTGACAATGGCAAAGGCAAGGTCAAAGAGCTTGGTAAGATTGGAATATCCAATAACTTGAGCATATCCAATATGTTGCTAGTAGAGAGCTTGAACTTCAATTTGCTATCCATGGCTCAATTGTGTGATCTTGGATTCAAATGCATATTTGGAGTAGATGATATAGAAATCATAAGTGTAGATGGCTCTAATTTGATCTTCAAAGGCTTTAGATATGAGAATCTATACTTGGTTGATTTTAATGCTAGTGAGGCTCAATTTTCAATAGGCTTGTTCACTAAGTCTGGCATGGGTTGCTTATGACATAGAAGGCTTGGTCATGTTGGAATGAAACAATTGAATAGATTGGTTAAGCATGATCTAGTTAGAGGCTTGAAAGATGTGGTATTTGAGAAGGATAAGCTTTGTAGCTCTTGTCAAGCCAGCAAACAAGTTGGAAACACCCATCCTAAGAAGAGCATAATGAACACTAGCAAAGCATTTGAGTTGTTGCTCATGGACTTGTTTGGGCCAACATAATATACTAGCATTGGTGGAAACAAATATGGCTTTGTGATAGTGGATGACTATACTAGATACACTTGAGCATTCTTTCTAGTGGACAAGAGTGATGTGTTTACAACCTTCAAATCATTTGTCAAGGGCATTCACAATGAGTTTGAAACAACCATCAATAGAGTTAGAAGTGACAATGGTAGTGAGTTCAAGAACACTAGAATTGATGAGTTGTGTGGTGATTTTGGAATTAGACATCAATTCTCGACCAAGTACACTCCATAATCAAATGACCTTGTTGAGAGAAAGAATACAACACTTATTGACATGGCAAGGTCTATGCTTAGTGAGTACAATGTGAGTCAATCCTTTTGGGCCGAAGCAATCAACACGGCTTGCTATTGTAGCAACCAACTCTATTGTCACCCTTTGAAAGAGAAGACACCTTATGAGCTCTTGAATGGTAGAAAGCCCAACATTACATACTTTTGGGTTTTTGGTTGTGAATGCTACATATTGAAGAAAGGCACTAGATTGAGAAAGTTTGACAAGAAATGTGATGAAGGATTCTTGCTTGGTTACTCCACTACAAGCAAAGCATATAGAGTTTGGAATTTGGAAAGTGGTACTCTTGAAGAAGTTCATGATATTGAATTTGATGAAACCAAGGGTTCCCAAGATGAGAATGAGAATCTTGATGATGTTAGAGGCATTTAACTTTCAAATGCCATGAAGAACATGGATATCGGTGACTTGAGGCCTAGGCAAGTAATTCATGAAGAAGATGATCAAGTGCAAGTGCTCTCTAACTCAAATATGCAAGATGATACAAATCAAGCAAGTACTAGTGGCTCTCATGACAATGTGCAAGATCAAGTGGCTAGCTAATCATCTCAACCCAATGAGCAAGCAAGTGCAAATAATGTTCCAATATTCCAACCAACAAATATTGCAAGGGATCATCCATTGTACACTATAATTGGAGATATCTCAAGAGGTGTACAAACAAGATCAAGATTAGCATCATTTTATGAGCACTTCTCATTTGTGTCATTCATTGAACCAAAGAAGATAGAAGAAGCTTTGATGGATGTTGATTGAGTGAATGTTATGCATAAAGAATTGAATAACTTCACAAGAAATCAAGTATGAGAGTTAGTTGAAACCAAATGGGTCTATAGAAACAAGCAAGATCAAGATGGGATAGTAGTAAGGAATAAAGTAAGATTGGTAGCACAAGATTACACTAAAGTTGAAGGTTTTGACTTTGGAGAAACATATGCCCTAATTGCTAGATTAGAAGTAATTAGAATCTTGCTAGCCTATGCTTGTGCCCACAACATCAAGCTCTATCAAATGGATGTCAAGAGTGCATTTCTCAATGTCTACATCAATGAAGAAGTTTATATTGAGCAACCTCCCGGTTTTGAAGATGACAAGAAGCCCAACCATGTGTACAAGTTGAAGAAGGAATTGTATGGTTTGAAGCAAGCACCTAGAGCATGGTATGAGAGGTTGAGGGACTTCCTACTCTCTAAGGCGTTCATTATGGGCAAGGTTGAAAGCTCTAGTTTGGTTTTGGTGAATTGATGAAACCCTAAGTGCTAACCTAGTTTATCAAGTGATCATGACATATGTAGCACATTCCAAGTGGCGAAGCAAATGAAGATCATGACATGATGATGGCGATGCCATGGTGATGATCAAGCGCTTAGGACTTGAAAAGAAGAAAGAGAAAAACAAAAGGCTCAAGGCAAAGGTATAAATGGTAGGAGCCATTTTGTTTTGGTGATCGAGACACTTAGTGAGTGTGATCACATTTAGGATCAATAGTCGTACTATTAAGAGGGGTGAAACTCATATTGAAATGCAGTTATCAAAGTGCCACTAGAAGCTCTAACTCATTGCATATGCATTTAGGATCTAGTGGAGTGCTAACACCCATGAAAACGTTTGTGAAAATATGCTAACACATGTGCACAAGGTGATACACTTGGTGGTTGGCACATTTGAGCAAGGGTTAGGAACTTCACCGGCGGAGTGTCTGCCCATAGAGTGCAAATAGTCCAACGGTGCCACCGGCACCCTAGACAAAAAAGACGAAGGACACTATAAGTGACCGGATGCTGGTCTCTAAAGGTCCGGCGCGTCTGGTCAGTAGCAGCAGAAGAAGCGTAGCGTCAGTCGTCGATCGGACGCTGGCACTGAAATGACCAGACACTGGTTGGCTATGTCCAGTCACACTAACATGGTCATGCATAGGGGAGTCACTGTGTGACCGGACACTGGGTGAGTCTGGTCAAGCATGACCGGATGTGTTCGGTCATTAAAAGTTGTCTCTGGATGCTTACTGGAAATGACCGGACGCTGGGGTTCAGCATCCGATCACTTTGAGCTGCTGCGTCCGGTTGTCACTTAACCATTGAGATTGGGCTGATCAACATTTGAAGAGAGGGGACATGTGGCATGCATCGCATGACCAGATGCTAAAGTCTAGCGTTCGGTCAATATGACCTAGAGCGTCTGGTCACCCCGTGTTGTGCCCAGTGAAGGGGCACAATGGCTCTATTTCGTGGGGGCTTCTATTTAAGTCCCATGGCCGGCTCAAGCTCACTCTCTTGGCCATTTACATTGACATAGCAACCTTGTGAGCTTAGTCAAAGCCCTCCCACTCATCTCCATCATTGATTCATTATCTTTGTGAGATTGGAAGAGAATCCAAGTGTAGTGCTTGATTGTTTGCATCTAGAGGCACTTGGTGTTCGTGTTTCGCTGTGGGATTCGCTTGTTACTCTTGGTGGTTGCCACCACCTAGATGGCTTGGAGCAGCAAGGATCATCGAGCGGAGGGTGGTGATTGTCTCTAGCTCTGATCGTGGTGATTGTGAGGGGTTCTTGACCTTTTCCCGGTGGAGAGCCAAAAGATACTCTAGTGAATTGCTCATGGCTTGTGTGATCCTCATCTTGTGTTGGTTGTGCGGCACCCTATTGAGGGTTTGACGTGTGATGCCAATTAGCTCATGAACCTCCAAGTGAGTGAATCGCCATAATGAGGAGTAGCTTGACGGCAAGCAAGTGAACCTCAGTAAAAATCATTGTGTTCATCATTTAATTCCGAGGTGATTGGTCTTCATTGGTATTCATTCTTGTGATTGATTGGCTCCTTCCTCGATACGGCGGTATAAACAAATTGCTCACTCTCATTACTTTACCACAAACTAGTTGTCAAGCTCTTTAGTGTAGCTAGTTGTGAGAGCTTGTTAGTTTGGTTAGTGTGGCTCTTTAGTTAGCTTTTGAGAGCACACTAACTTAGTTTAGTATCATAGCTATTGTGTGGATAGAAACTATATAAACTAGAATTGTGGTAGGTGGCTTGCTTTTTAGTAGGCTAGCGCAACACTTGCTTCACCTCATAATTGTCTAGTTGTAGAAATTTTTAATAGGCTATTCAACCCTCCCTCTAGCCATTAGGACCTTTCAAAGGTTGACACCACTCTTTTCACCAAGAAGATTGGCAAGGACTTGTTTGTGTTGCAAATATATGTTGATGACATTATCTTTGGATCAACCAATCAAGACTTTTATGAAGAATTTGTCAAGATGATGGCTAATGAGTTTGAGATATCCATGATTGGAGAGTTGAGTTACTTCCTTGGTCTTCAAATCAAGCAATTGAAGAATGGTACATTTGTAAGTCAAGGCAAGTACATCAAAGACATGCTCAAGAAGTTTGGCATGAATGAAGCAAAGGCCATAAGTACACCAATGGGAACAAATGCAATTTGGATAGTGATGCAAGTGGCAACATGGTGGATCAAAAGTTGTATCGCTCTATGATTGGAAGCCTACTCTATGTGACCGCATCAAAACTAGATGTCATGTTTAGTGTATGTATGTGTGCAAGATTCTAAGCCTCACCAAGAGAAAGTCATTTGAAGGCTACAAAGAGAATATTGAGGTACTTAAAGCATATACAAAATGTTGGTTTGTGGTATCCCAAAGGAGCTAAGTTTGAGTTAGTTGGATATTCGGACTCCAATTATGCGGGATGCAAGGTTGAAAGAAAAAACACTTCGAGCACATATCAATTGTTGAGAAGATCACTTGTTTCATGGTCATCAAAGAAGCAAAATAGTATTGCATTATCAACCGCCGAAGCCGAATACATATCCGCCGGTAGTTGTTGTGCACAAATCCTTTGGATGAAGGCAACCTTGAATGACTTTGAAATCAAGTTCAAGAAAGTGCCATTGCTATGTGACAATGAGAGTGCAATCAAGCTTACCAACAATCTGGTTAAACATGCAAGAACAAAGCCCATTGATGTCTACCACTATTTCATAAGAGATCATCAACAAAAAGGGGACATTTCAATTGAGAGTGTGGGCAACGAAGATCAACTTGCCGACATATTCACCAAGCCACTAAATGAGAAGAGGTTTTGCAAGCTAAGGAATGAGTTGAACATATTGGATTTCTCAAATATGTGTTGATGCACTGCCCACTTATATGACATGCCTCTCCTTTGAGCAATCCAAGGTAAAAGTTGATTGGCATGCATACATCCTTTGCTAAGGACTTGTTTAGTGCATCTAGTCATTCCTCAAGTCTTATAGGCTCATTCATGAAAATCAAATGAATTTGATGCTTGTATGGTACCACTATTGCTTCTATATTTGACTTGATCTAGTGGTAGCATGTGACATGTTTGTGGGCTTATGAACCTAGTATTTAATCTAGAAAATAAACTATAAGTGTTTAACTCAACATGGTCAAGATAACCCTTGAAACAAGGTGTGAAGAAGCTTGTCCTTGGATTAAACCGAGTTAAATATCTTTGGTAAGTGTTCTAGATTAGACCAAATTTAGGAAAATGATCCTCATCCCATTGATTGACATTGATAATCTTAACCTATCTAAAATTGAACATTTGTGGTCATTGATGACAAAGGGGGACAAGTAATTCACAAAGATAGGGGGAGACACAAAGATAAAGAAAAGATGACAAAATGGGAGAAATATGAAAGTAAGGGGATCAAATTAAAATTTTAAGCATACAAGTAGGGGGAGCAAGCTCATAAACTAGATTGCTTGCATGGCACAAGTTTTAAATTAAAATCCCATGCTTGTGTGGTGTATGCTAGTTGTAGGATTGATTGATGAAATGAAAAACTAGCATGCCTAGGTGATAGTTAGATATACCTTGCTTACTTGTTTTGTTTTCACAAGTGGTACTAGAACCTTGCATATAATGTTGATCTCATGAGGTATCTAGTGTTGTTGTTTTGCAAGTGATTCCAAGTGGTATCTAACTAACCATGGTGCTAAGGATGGTATATTTGGTGCACTCTGATTGGTATCACACTTCAAAAGTCCATCTCTTATACCATACAATCATTTGGTAGACATTACTCTCCTACAACTCCAATTCATGCATATGTGCAAGCTCTTAGCACATATGTAGGGAAGCAAATGCTACCAATGGGGTTCACGAAACTTGTCCAAATCCTTTTACACATGGTAAATATGCTTGGGCAAGCAACATGGATTCAATTGGATTTCAATTCATATTTTTATGAAAGGGTTGTCATCAATTACCAAAAGGGGGAGATTGAAAGTTCTAGTTTGGTTTTGGTGAATTGATGAAACCCTAATTGCTAACCCTTTTACTCTAAGTGATCATGAGATAGGGTAGCACATTCCAAGTGGTGGAGCAAGTGATGATGATCATGTTGGTGGTCATGCCATGGTGATCAAGTGCTCGAGCTTGGAAAAGAAGAAAGAGAAAAACAAAAAGCTCAAGGCAAATGTGATATCCATAGGAGCTTTTGTGTTTTGTTGATCAACACACTTAGCAAGTGTGATCACATTTAGGATAGATAGTCGTACTATTAAGAGGGGTGAAACTCGTATCGAAATGCAGTTATCAAAGTACCACTAGATGTTCTAACTCATTGCATATGCATTTAGATTCTAGTGAGTGCTAACACCCTTGAAAATGTTTGTGAAAATATGCTAACACATGTGCACAAGATGATACACTTGGTTGGCACATTTGATCAAGGGTGGAGAAGTTGGAGTTGAGGTGGCACTGTTTTTCACTGACCAGATGCTGGTCACGTAGTGACCGGACTTAGCGTTGGGTTCATCCAGTCATCAGGGCAGTGAGGCACATTGTCGATCTATCGATCGGACGCTAAACAGTAAAAGTGACCGGACGCACAGGGCCTATGTCTAGTTAGGTGGTGACGTATGCTAACATTGGTGGCATTGGAGGTGGCGTGAAGGGCCAAAGAGGATCAGACACCGTGGTGAGTCTAGTCGAGCACGAACGGACTCGTTCGGTCGTAAAATTCCCACTCTGGTGCCTTTCTATAAGTGACCAGACACCACGGCATTGGTGAGTCTAGTCAGGCAGTGGTGTGTCAGGTCACGAACTTGGTGCCTCAGGCTCACTGCATGGTCAAACGTGGTATGAGCGCGTCAGGTCCTGTGGTTGTGAGTCCGATCGCTCTTTAATGCACGCGCGAGAATAGTCAACCATTGAGATCGAGTAGTAGGCTTTTAAACCGGGGGACATGTGGATGGCATCCATTGATCGGACGCTGGGGGCCGTGCCTCCTAGTCACAATGACCAATGCGTCCGATCGCCCCAAGAAAAGTGCAGTGAGGAGCCTAACGACTCTATTCATTGGGGCTCTCTATTTAAGGCGTGTGACCAGCTCTAGCCCACTCTCTTGGCTATTTTCATTAACATAGCAACCTAGTGAGCTAAGCCAAAGCCCTCCCACTCATCTCCATCATTGATTCATCATCTTTGTGAGATTGGAAGTGAATCCAAGTGGATTGCTTGAGTGATTGTATCTAGAGGCACTTGGTGATTATGTTTCGCTGCGGGATTCACTTGTTTCTCTTGGTGGTTGCCACCACCTAGATGGCTTGGTGCAACAAGAATCATCGAGCGAAGGAAGGTGCTCATCTCTGACTCTGATTATGGTGATTGTGAGGGGTTCTTGACCTTTCCCCAGCGGAGAGCCAAAAGGTACTCTAGTGGATTGCTCGTGGCTTGTGCATCCTTATCTTGTGTTGGTTGTGCGGCACTCAGGTTGCGGGTTAGGCGTGTGATGCCTATTAGCGTGTAAACCTCCAAGTGAGTGAATCGCCACAACAGAGACTAGCTTGCCAGCAAGCAAGTGAACCTCGGTGAAAAATCATTGTGTCATCTTATCTCTGAGGATTTCTATTGTGATTGATTGATTGTCACTTGCCACGACGATATATCTTCACTACCTCACTCTTGTATTTACTTTCCTAGTGTAGCCAAGCTCTTTAGTGTAATTAGTTTTGAGAGCTGGCTTGTGTCTTTGCCTAGTGGTTAGTGAGGCTCTTTAGTTAGTCTTTGAGAGCTCACTAACTTAGTGGTAGTGACTTAGCCTCTTGTGTGTTATAGAAATCATAGATAACTAGAATTGTGGATAGGAGGCTTGCATTTTGAGTAGGCTAGCACAACACTTGCTTCGCTTCTTAATTGTCTAACCACTTAGCTTAAGTGTTGTTGTAGAAATTGTTATAGGCTATTCACCCCACTCTAGCCATTAGGACCTTTCACGGTGCCCCAATGGTCAAATTGCAACGGCTAATTTAAACTAGCTGTTGGCAAACTTGGCACCGGACAAGGGAGGGCGATGCCCCTGTGGCACCCAAAACGTGTTTTCGCCCCTCTAGAAAAATATGGCGATGCCAGGCACCAGACAGTCCGGTGACCATGGCAGTGCCACCTTCAGCTCAAACTTTGTTTCCACCACCTCAAGCTTGTAGAGAATTTCATTAGCTTTCCGAAAAGTCCTAGATCATCGAAATCGGAGTTCGGAGCTAAGAGTTATGCCCAAAATACGGAAGGATGGTAGTGCTGATTTGGGCACGTTGCCGGAGGTGGCGGTGCCACTGCCCTAGGAGGGTGGTGCACACCGGAAAGGGAGGTGCCACCCCCAGGCTGGGCTACGCATTGGCCACAAGTTTGGTTGTGTTTTCCGACCCTCGGACAACCCAAACTTGCTCTTTTCTTCTCCTTTTCTTCTCCAAGTTGATCCAAATCAACTCCAACAACTCCTCCTTTGCAAATGTGCCAAACACAACCAAGTATATAACATCTTGTGTATGTGTGTTAGCTTTTCACAAATATTTTCAAGGAGTTAATCACTCAATTCACCACGCCACTCGATCCTAGCAACGATGCAAAGTTAGATTGCTCGAGTGGCACTAGATGACCGATATGCAAACAAGTTTGTCCCTCTTTATAGTACAGCCATCTATCCTAAACCCGGTCATGAACTTCTCTACACACCTATGACCGGTGAAATGAAATGCCCTATAGGTTATACCTTTGCCTTGGACATTGTAACACCCCAGGTGTTATGCCTGCATTTAGGCACTGCTAATCATACATATCGTGCATCATCAAGCATCCTAATCATACCTGCATAATCTTGCATATAACAACTGAAACATTACTTCGAAACATATGAAACATGTTTGTGAAACGTAAATGATGCATACACTTATTAGAGTTGTTTTGCTCTGATTCTTGCTTGCTAGTTGAGTAGAAACTGTTGGTTATGCTTGTAAATCATCTAGAATTGTTTAGCACAATTTTTGGAGCAAGGTTTGTATTCAAATTAATTCAAAATTTTGCTTCCAAAGTAATTTCCAAAAATTAGGGTTTTGAGTTAAAATTTAACTTTGACTTTATAATTTAAAATCAAGATAGAATTGGACTTTGGTCATAAAAGCAAAGTTGTAAGGAATTAAATTCTAAACAACTTTCATTTTTGGTACATTTTCAAAAGAGGTCATTTTCTTGCTCAAAATAATATTTGAAAGAGGGCATTTAAAAATTTCTTGAAAATCTAATTGAAAAAGGACTTTTTCTCCTTCATGGGCCGCCGCCTCGCTTTCGGCCCAGCCGCACAGGCGGCCCGGCCTGCCTTCCGCGCCCGCCGCCAGCTCACCCGCCTTCGCCTCGGCCCAGCTAGCTCGCCGTGGCCCAGCCCAGCGCGCCGGCTCTTTCTCCCGCTCGCCCGCACTCGCGCGCCCGTCGCTGCGCCACGCCGCGACCGCGGCAGAGAAATCCCGCCGCGTGGCGACTCCGCGCCGGCGTCGCCCGCCGCGCGTCAGCCGCGGCCTGACACCGCGCCCACACGCCCGCCTTCACCTGCTGATGCCCGCGCACTCGCTCACTCGCCCACGCTTCCTCTCCTCCCCCTCCAGAGCTGAGAGCTCGAGCTCCGCCCTCGCCGCGCCCGCCGCTCCGCCGGCGTCGAGCTCTCGCACCGCCGCGCCATTTTCTGATTGCTCACGCCCACAGCTCCGCCTCGCCTTCCCTCGGCTCACGCTCGCGCTTGCGCCGCCTTCCGAGCTCTGGGTGAGCTTCCCCGCGCCTCGCCACCGACGTCCATGGCGCCGCCGTGCTCGG
Organism: Miscanthus floridulus; assembly: GCF_019320115.1. Classification (NCBI taxonomy): domain Eukaryota; kingdom Viridiplantae; phylum Streptophyta; class Magnoliopsida; order Poales; family Poaceae; genus Miscanthus; species Miscanthus floridulus. The sequence goes on from NC_089592.1 coordinate 50,406,396, forward strand.
CCGCCGTGGAGCGCCCTCTTCCTCCCCTTCTCAGCCGTGCTTAGCTGCCTGCTCGCTTTTGCCATTGCCTCGCACACCTCCTGCGCTCGCTTGCTTGCACTGCCGTGGCCAGAGATAGCCGCCGGCCGCTGGCCGAGCCGCGCCGCCGCGCCAGCGTGCGCCCCGGCGAGTCACCCTGCCTCGGCTGGCCAGGCCGAGCCAGGCCATGGGCTGACTGCCCTGTTGGGCCGTCTCCCCTCCCTCGCGCTCGAGCCGCGCAGGATGGTGATGGCCGTGGGCCAGCTGTTCCCCACGGGCCGGCCCAGTATTTCTGAAATGAATTGATTTCCATTTATTATTTGTTATTTGAAATCAAAAATGGTTTGAAAAATGTTTGGATGATCAAACTTGCTCCAAATTTGTTGAAACAAAATTTTCTAGGTTCCTTATCATCAGATCTACTTGGGAAAATTATTGCATGTCATGTTTGGGATACTTTTCTGTAGGATTTTATTTAATCATGGATATTGCTGATAACTTGAAAAATATGTAGAAAAATCTATAGTCTACAGAAAAATATGATTTCAAGTTTGTTAATCTTCTTAGGTCATGTACTTCCTAGGAAAAATATGTTTCATGCATGTGCTGTGGAAAACTTTGGAGGTGTAGTTCAAGTGCCTTTAATGGCTGATTTTTGTTATTTTTGCTAGAGAGCAAACTTTGTATAAAACATGCATGTGGTAATTTTTGGACAGCCATTATATGCTATTAAGAACCTAGGAAAAATACTAATTCTGTTGTTTGACACTTTTCATAGTACAAAGTAATTTCATGCTCATTTTTATGCTATAGCTTGTCATTTTTGTGTAGGATAGTTTACTTATCCAAATGCTATGAAATTTTTATGGTAGTCTGTTTAGGGTAGTATTATGCTACTGTAATTTTCTTAGATTTTTAGGAGCATCAGAAATGTATGTTGCTATTCAAACCTATTATTAATTAGGGTTTAAGCAAGTGTTGCTTTAAGTGGGATTAAGAAATTAGTAAAGCTTTGGTGTATCTTTGAAGCATTTCATAAGATATGTTGATTTAACATATTAGTAGTAGAAGAGAATGCAGTAGATGACATAGTGCTTGTAGTATAGTTTCTTGGATGATGTTGACTACCTTCCATTTAAACATATCCATTGCATTCATCTCCTTCGATGCACCGTTTGCATAATCACTTACGCGCATTGCATCATACAGGATCACAAACCGAGAACCCAGTCGTCATACCCGAGGAGCCAGAGGAGCAGCTCGAGGTGCAGCAGCAGGAAGTGCTAGAAGCCGACGAGGAGGACGTTGAGGAACTTCTGGAGTGCCCCGATCATCGTCCGAGCTCCTTCGAGAGAGGCAAGCCCCTGGAGCATTTTTCTCCTGGTTTGAAATTATTTAATTAAATACTTTACTTTAAATTGATACATTATGTTCAGGAGTTGTTTGCAACCGTTGCTGCATTATACCTTGATTACCTTTGTTATACTATATCCTTGTTACCCTGGTATCCGCAGTCGAGTCAATGCTTAGCTGGCTTAGACTTGGTAGAAGTCGGGTGATTTCCTGTCATCTGCGAGCTATAGGTGGTTACCTAGATCTGCTTGGATGACTATGAAGTCATGGTATAACTAAGTGTTAAATAAAGTTGAGACTGGACAGAGACTTGTAGAGTTTTGGACTGTAGTGTTTCCGTCTGTGTCGATTAAGGACCGACCGTTGTTGGGCCTCGAGTCATGTTGAACGCATGCCTTACATTTAGCTGGCCGGATAAAGTACCTTCCGACCGCGAAGCTGGGAGATTTTTCGGGCCGAGTAGATTGCCCGCAACGCACTGTACCGGAGCAGGTGTGGTAGGATACGGGGGCGGGATGATAAGACCAAAGTGCAGTCGGTCGGCCCCCGGGTACATGTGGTTCCTGGCAAACTCGAGATTCCTGGAAAGTTGACTCGGTGATCAATATCTCACTTTAGCGGGTGAGTGAGGTTTGTGTAAGGAATAAATCACCAGCTGGTTAGGAATCGATTCGAATCGCCATCGCTCCTGGATAGTGAGCACTTGACTTGAGTTACTTCATCGTAGTAAATGTTATGGAACACTTGGACAGTTATAATGAATATGACAGTAAGGAAGTTGTTTAATGATCATGGGTTATCGTTATCTGTTTAATCACATGTTTACTCTAGTATAGGTGCAAATCTAGTTGACAGGTTAATAATAATTAACTTGGCAATAATGCTTTTAGAAAGGTTCTCGAAATGCTAAAAATGCTTCTTTTTGCAAATGAGTCAGCTACCCTACTATAAAGCCCTTCATAATCCTTGGTGTCATTTATTTTCGGTTATGTCGGGTAAGTCTGGCTGAGTACCTTCTCGTACTCAGGGTTTTATTCCCACTTGTTGCAGATGGGCAGATGTATTACAGCTACTGTATCAACTGCCTTTATCCTGCGATGGGTGATGCTTAGGACCATGGGTATGGTCATTCCTTACGTCTCATCTGATGCTTTTGTTGGAGATGATCATTCGCTGGCACTATATTTAAACTCCGCGTGAGTGTGTGTGTGGTTTGAACAAATGACTTCCGCTACTTTTATTCGAACTGGTTTTGTAATAACTATGTTGAAACTCTGATGTATCCGGGATGCAAACTTTTATGTAATATGTGATGGTGACCGCTAAACTTATTACGATCATGGCTGGGACACGAGTTGGTTTGAAATCCTTCGTGATTTCACGGACTACCGGGTTATACGGGCTTAAGTTTGCTCAATCGTCTGCTCTGGTGGATGATTTTCTTACTTAATTTCGTATAATTGGTCGGTTCTGCCACAGGCATTTTATTACATCTCCTCCAATGTTGATGCAACACATGCACCAACCTTGATCAACAAATGATATGATCCACTTCATATCATCACATGACCTTGTTGGTTCATTGATCTTAACATCACTTGCTTTTCACCGTTGCCTTCGTCCTATCGGCGCCAAGTCTTGCTCAAGCTTCACCGCCACGCGATCCATCGCTCCAAAGCCTCCACTTGCCCTTCACACTTGCAACCGGTCCATCAAGCCAAGTTTTGTCTTGATATTTTCCACCTTAGCCACATGACTCAATGTCATGTATCATATGCAATGAGCTCCTTCATCACATGTGTGAGCCTTGCAACAAATCCAAGCCATGTTCACCATCATGGCATGAGTTGCTCACATAAGTGTACCTGTGGACTAATTACCTGTGTATCTTACATTCAAACATATTAGTCCACCTAGGTTGGTACTCAATTACCAAAACCAAATAAGAACCTTTCACATGTTAGTTTTCATCCATGTTTTTCCATCCGTTGTTTAATTGTCAGTTGTCCTTTGGGTGACCAAAGCTTTCCAGACATATCGAGGTCCTCACAGTCATTCTCACATCATTACTTGGATAGAAGTGTGGGCCCTTGGATCCTATAGGACACTAACTACTGTGAAAAGGTTACAACACTACTCTTTCCTACATATTTGGAATAAATAGTATTCCCTCCATTCTAAATTATAAGATGTTTTGTCTTTTCTAGATATTATATATAGTTTTTGCTTTGTATTTAGATATACACCATGTTTAGACATATAGTAAAAACAATGTTAAAGGTTTGTTTGGGTACTAAAATTTAGCAATTAAAATTAGGACTAGTGGATCCAAACATATCTGCTAATAAACCAACCAATTATTAGCTAGATGACTTCTACCTATTACCACCAATTATTAGCTAGATGACTTCTACCTATTAGTTCAATTAGCAGGTATGTAGGTGCTAATAGTTTATATGTACCTTCAATTTTAACTTACCGTCAAACCACCTACTAGTAGCTATTAGCAGGTGGATCCAAACACCCTTCTACTTAAAATTAGCTAGCTAAAAATAGCAGTTATTAATAGCTAGCTAATTTTTAGTGTTAATGGATCAAAACAGATCCTAACATTGCCTTGCCTGGTAAGGCTAGGCTTGCCAACGTGGGAGAGCAGTTTTGCCTCACTTGAGTTGGCAAGAAAATCCTTCAAAGCTCAGAAATCGAGGAAGCAAGCAAAGAAGAGAAATAGCAAGCCACTTAACCCAAACACACAGCCCTGCGCCACCACTAAACTAATGGAATTATGGAACCCACTTAACATTTATTGTGCACGGCTGAAGAAGAGAAAGGAGAAAAAATGTGAAAGATGAAGAGAATGTGAAGAAGAGAAATAGCAAGCCACTTGCCACCAACCATTGTCTCTGAAGATAATGATGCCTGTGTTATGCAGATGAATACATGTTATATCAACAACAATATTACTAGATATATTTCTTAAAGTTGTTTTATCCTCGTGAATTACAAAAGAATAGGGAAGTAGAGATTTTGCAAAACAAGCCTTTGTGATAATCATACGTATTTATTCACAAAGCCTATATATATGCATGCACAAGCTAGATCAATAGCTTATGCCTAAAGGGACACGCGCATGGCTAAAAGGTACTCGAAGTCATAAATGATACCTTACTTCAAGTATCGTTGAACATTCATGTTGAACATTATGGATTTTGGGGCAGGAATAATTGGGAATCAATCCGGCTCGCACAGCAAAGCTCACCACCACGCATTCTCAACCTATATTGAAGACCTTTGACCAGCTGATGCTGGGAGATGGTAAGGAAAAGAAGAGGACGAAGATGAAAATGGTTAGAAGATGAAGTGAGATTTATGCAGCCATGAACAACTACCATATGCATTTCCGACAAGCCTTTAATAGCCTGTGCTAGGTTTCTGCTATATTCCACTTCAATCTTTAAGTCATACTCCCTTTGGCTTGGAATATAAGAGATTAAAATTTGTCCCAAGTCAAACTATCTTAAATATGGTCGACTTTATAATGAATAATGTTAATATCTACCACATTATGAGATAAATTATTAAACTACATAATGTATCTAATGATGCTAAGCTGAAGTTGTAAGTATTATTGTTTTTTTCTATAAGTTTGGTCAAACTTATGATAGTCTAACTTAGGACAAATTTCGATACCTTATATTTTAGGATGAAGGTAGTACGGTGCAACAAGTAACAAATTTAGCTCTTAATAATGAACACGGTAAAAATTTTGACAATGGTACATAATTCATTATTGCCAATGGGGAAAGTCAGAAGCAGCTACATCGGCAAAAATATTGGGCCGAGAGCAAATCATCAGATTCAAGGCACACTTAAGGTCAAATGGTGTCCACTCCGGCAGGTCATTTCTTGGCTTAACCAGTGTTCTGCATCCCAGCAGCAATGCCCTTCATGGTCAGGATGAGGGTGTCCTCCAGCCCCGGCGCATACTCGCTGGTCGGGTTCAGCTTCACGAGCTCTGCAGCAGGCTTGTTCCAGTCCATGATTTCCTTGGACAGGTGGGGCCGCAGTGTGACATGGTAATCTGGGTCAAGGATGCGCTTCATCGTGTAGGCTTGGCAGACATTCAGTGTGGTGATGTACGCATCACGGAGGCGGAGACGCTGCTTCAGGTATAAATCCCCTTCAAGAAGATCCTTGTGTCCAGCAACCTGAAATTTTAAGTAGCCAGTCGCATCAGTTTACGACAATAGAGGATTCTTATAACTGCATACACTGTTGTTCTATTAATTGGACAAGGATTCAGTCTTATGAATTGGACACGGATACAGTGTTTTTTTAGTTGGCACACTAACCTGAAGGAGAAGATGTTTGGTCTCTTCATAATTTGCCCTCAGCTTCTCCCCAAGAGGCCAGAGCTCTGAAGAAACAAGGAGTTTATCGTACAAGGCAGCGATGCCTGGGTCACCCTTGGCGAACACCATCTCAACTAGATCAATTGTCACCCTGAAGAATGGCCAGTCATTGTACATCTCCTGAAGCATGTGGAGGTTCCTAATGTCCTTTTCCAGGATGTGCTTGAAGGCAGCCCCAAAACCCAGCCAGACAGGGAGGTGGAAGCGTGTCTGTGTCCATGCAAAGATCCATGGAATGGCACGTAGAGACTCAATCCCACCACTTGGTTTTCTCTTGGATGGTCTGCTCCCTATGTTCATCCTTCCATACTCCATTTCAGGTGTTGCCTGTTAACATTATCATTATAAAGAAAATTAACTTTATGCAAAAGGTAGCGTCCACCTAAAAAATCCATTCTTTTTTGCTCAGTGCCTTGAGTGTATTGTATGTTTAACCTTCATGTATTTAAGTGTTGGAGAAAATATAATATAGTAGATAGTAGTAACATGAAAATCCTCCATGCGAACATTTGCACAGTAAATCATCAGAACATAACAATCTACATTTAACAATCTGATGAAGATGAAATGAAGTACTCACAAGGCGGAAATACTCGACAAAGCGTGGTTCGTGGAAGACAATGGACCGATATTCCTTTGTTGCCACAACAGCCATCTCATCAAGCAGAGCACGCCATTCAGGTTTTGGGGAAATTGGTGGATGCATGCCATGCTCAAGAGTAGCAGCCATGAAACGCTGCAGTGTCCTGAAACACAGGTGCTCCTCACCAAAGGACTGTTCAATGACTTCCCCCTGAACAGTGACCCTGAGGGATCCATGGATTGTGTCCGGTGGCTGAGATAAAATGGCAAGATGAGTGGGGCCTCCACCTCTTCCAACAGTACCACCTCGCCCATGGAACATGGTCAACTTCACCCCAAATTGCTTAGCTACTTTGATAAGCTCCTCCTGAGCCTTGTACAGCTGCCAAGCTGCTGAGAGACGACCAGCATCCTTACCTGAGTCTGAGTAGCCAATCATGACCTCCTGTTTGCCATTAATCCTTTCTCTATACCAATCCACTGAGAACAGTCTGGCCAATGCAGCTGGGGCACCTTCAAGATCAGCCAACTTCTCAAACAGTGGGACAACTCTAAGTGGTGTCTTCACATGACATTCACGCTGGAGAAGCTCAACAGCAAGAACATCAGATGGAGCTGTTGCCATAGAAATAATGTATGCTCCAAAGTTGTCCGCAGGAAGTTCAGCTATCACACGGAATGTGTCTAGGACATCAGCAATCTCATCGGTGGTGGGAAGGTCTGGACCAAACAATGGACGCTTCCCATTGAGTTCAGACAAAAGCCACTCCTGACGGCGTTCCTCAGACCACTCACGGTATGACCCTATTCCTAAGTAGGTGGTAATAGCATCAAGGACATCAGTGTGCCTATCAGATTCCTGCCTTATGTCAAGCCTCACAAGGCACAGTCCAAAGGTAGAAACTTGGCGCAAGAAATCAAGAAGGGTTCCATCAGCAATTACACGGTCACCACAAGCACAGAGAGACCTGTAGCATAGCTCCAAAGGCTCTAAGAACCTGCAAGTGAACAGTTTTTCAGATCAATGATCAATCCAAAAACTTGAGAAAAAAATTCACTATTCAACTGGTGCAGTTCAAAGATTCTTTGATCAATAGTTGACCTGCTCAACGTTTGTGACAGTAGATTCTTCAGGAATGTCAGAATATCCACTGGATAACAACTGGTGTGCCCTGCTCACGTGTATTGTAAAGCTTGTCTCTCAAATCACCGAGTATAACCCGATATGGTTCACTCAGAGGAACCTTTTTCCAGAACTCTGTTACAGAAGAGACAATAGTTAATAGGAACAGCCAAGTAGCCATCTACCATCTGATATTCTGAAGAAAAAAATCTAAATGTCAAACAGTGTTATTTGCTAATCCAATGTACCTATATAGTGCTTTGCATCTTTCTTTGACGAGCAATGTAACTCATCTGCTCGTGCCCGAAGCTCATCATTGCACCGCCACATTGACAACTGAAAAATTTTGCACAAATTTTGTCACTTCATATTGCCAATTAGTTCATATAAGTATAACAACGAAAAATTAAGTAATCAGTCATTTGTACCTCGAACATGAGATCCTCAATCTGTGAGCAATACAAATTTGCAGCCATCATTCTGGCAAGCAAACAGACATCCCTTGTAACCTCTGGTGTCACTCTTGGATTTCCTAAATTGGTTAAAGGCATTAGGATGCAAATAACATAGCAATGAGATTGCAGAAACATTATTAAGCTGTCTCTTGTTTACCATCACGATCTCCTCCCATCCAAGAAGAGAACTGAATGAGAGGGGCATTATAGGGCACACGCTCATCAATTCCAATGTTCTTCAAGGCAGTATCCACACGGCGTAAAAACTTTGGAACACCTTTCCATATTGTTTCATGGAAGTAACTCATACCAGCCCGCATTTCATCTTGTGGAGTAGGCTGGGTTCTTCTGATCTCATCAGTTCTGAAGGCTGCCTGGATCTGAAAATAATGAATTGAAGTTAATACTTGGATTATTAATGTACCAACGTAGGTGGCATACAGGAACAGAATAAATGACAACATTAACGCTGTATATGCTGATAAGATCAGCAAATGCTTCATAGTTTGCACAAATCAGAGCTGAAGAAATTTATCACGTAGGCAAGGAGCTGCCTTAGATAAAACAAAAGTCTAATGCTCATAGTATAGGTTCAATGTGTTACCTCCCTCTGGAGAGCCTCATCAAGCTCCTGTTTGTCATCTGGTGTGATGTCCTTAGAGCACAGTTGAACCAAACAATTCCTTATCCTAGATTTATATTTTCAGTCATGCCAGTTAGAGAACAGAAGTATTTCATGTATTTGTGTTAGATTTCAAGGCATCGTTTTTTCTGACTCACCGTGAATGCTTCTGTAGCAGTGATCTCCTCACTGACTGGGTTGGATGTGCAGTCAAAACCAGGTCAACAGTCTGACTCTTCAGAGCATCAAAAACCTCAGCTGGTGACTTCTTAAGGTCAACTACAAGCCGCTTAAAAGTTTCCTCAATGTCAGATTCAGTCAGTGCTGAGTTTTCATCAGCAAAGTCCCCCTTCTTGAGCTTGATTCTCCTCCGATAAGCAATCTGGACTTCCTCAGCCAAGTTGGCCAAATTAAGCATATGTGAGAATGCTTTCGCCATTACAATCGAATCACCAGGATCCAAGCTGGTCAACATGTTGCCAAGTTCATCGAGCTTTTCTGAGTCATGCTTCCTTTCATACTCGGCAGCTATCTCATAGCACTCTTGTACCTACAGAGCAGGGTGAAACAATCATATTAACAGATCATGGTAAAAACAGCACAAAGATTAACTGATTAAGGTCTGACTATCTGACTAATCACAACAAGGCAAATGAGAATTGTCCTTTTCATATGCATACACAAGGGTTGCAACCAACCCAATCAATTTATTTTCCGAAAATAGTAGCTTGGCAGGAGTTAATTCAAATCAAATCAAATCAATATCAGTTATCACTCTTGGACAATTGGCTACCATAGTTATTCCCTTTCTCTACGTGGGGAAACTGAGGTGTTTTACATTTTTTTTCTTTCCCAGGGATATGCAGGAGAACTGTGTAAGGCCTGTTTAAGCAAGTCAAAATTTTGTTTATCATTCCAGTTAGCAAACAAAATAAACTCAAATTTGACCTGCACAATCAAACAGTCAAATCCAATGAACACAGTCCTGCAAGACAATACTCCAAGAGTAATTTATATCAGGAAGTGGCAGGCGCGCCTAGAATACGTTGTAAGTACCTGCACGTTTGTGCTTTATTCTCTGAAATAAAGCTGGGGAGACCTTTTCTCTAAAAAAAGTTGTATCAGGAAGTAAAGTCAACATCCCAACTCCATTTAGTGCCCTCATTAGATGCTCTAAGCACTAAGAATAACATAGTATTCTGGAAAAAAAGTTACTAGTAAAGATTAACATCCAGGAGAGGAATCAGAGAAATCATCCAAAGCCCTGTTGTTCTCTAAGTAAGCTCCAGCTTCCAGCTCAAATTATTAATCCAGTCTATCAAGCTTGGCCCAGATTGCCCAAGCCTCCGGTTTATAAAATAACAAGATGGCGCAGAAACCAGTGCAAATAGCCTGATCCGGAATATCAACCGACCATATAAGGCGGATCCAGGATAGAAGGAAAGGATAAAAGAGACATTTCATGTTACCAGCTCACGGAGATCCTCGCCGTGGAGGTCCTGGAGGATGTCGAGGAAGCGGTCGAGGAGGAGGGCGTCGTACTCCACCAGCTTGTCGTCCTCCTGACAGCTTCGCCGGCGCCAGCATCCGCAGCTGCGCGTCGATCGACGCCATCTTCTCCAACTTCCCGGCCATCCCACACTGCCCCCTCAGAAACCACCAGTCGCTCGATTGGATGCAAGAACTCAACACCCAAGCTTTACTAAAAACGCAGGTTCGATCCAAGAAAAAAGAGTAGAGCGAAGCAGAGCTGCGATTCAAGATTCTCTTTATTCTTTTTTATTTATTATATTCATCTTTCAGTATGATTTGATTTTCTGATGAAAGAAGAAATAACAGGCGACGGATCTAATGCTGGAGATCGGTGGGGATGGATGCAATGTGACTGGATGAAAGGGATCGGATCGTGGGGGGTGGGAAGGGGAGAAGCGAGCAAGGGAGCAGCGCAGCGAGATTGTTGGAAGGGAGTGGGCCTTAGTGGACTAGTGGTGGAAGCTGACTACCGAAGCTACATTTGGAGGGGTATTTATATATGAAAATCATTGCATTTCATGATTGGAGTATATCAGAGATCTCCGGGGATTTAATATACTCCCTCCCTGTACAGATAAAACGCCGTCCCGGCTCATCGCGTAGTTTAGGGATAAAACGTCGTTCTAGCGTCGTAGCCCCTCTCCTGGACTTTTTTTTTTTTGTCCCTGGCTCATCGATCTCTACGTGCAATTACTCAACGCCTGCGCGTGGGATGCTCGCCTCGATTCACGCCGCACGTGCGACGCTCGCCCTCTCGTGTGGTCGTTTGCGTCTTAAAATCGCGCGCCCTCGAGTACCAGCTCGCATCGCTGCACGCTGCGCCGCTCGTGCTCGGCCCCAACTCGCCTCGCTGCACAGTGCCATGCAAAATGCGCTAAAACTACAAAAAAAAATAGAGACAGTGGGGAGTCAAACCCGCACCGTTCTCAACAATAGACACCAGCCCCCGCTGCGCTAGCCAGTAAGGGTGTGCAACTTTTTTGTATGGAATGCAGCCACAGCTGTATTTAATATGGGTAGACAGGGAAAACTTTACCCTAATTAATCACTCCTTGTTATACTAAATGATGTCCTAAACGTCATTTTTTACCGGTATGGAGGGAGTAGTTTACTTCTTAGACTAATAGATCTATAGCAAGTTAATGGAAGATATAGCAACCTTAAATTTTGTTCTTCTTCAATAGTCTCGTACAGTAGCTTCCTAAATGATTTTGCATTGGAACCCGAACTATTTTTAACCATCTAAATATTTTTAATAGTTTCTTTGTCGCTTACCATTTTCTCATATCGAATCGTTTATTTTCTTAATTTACCCATGCGTCTAATTTACTCTAACTTCCTGAGAAAATATTGGATGGTGAGCAGATATAGAGTTCTTCTCAACTGTGAAAGTTACTGAGTTGGAGAGGATAGTTAGCAACTTTTTATATTTTTAAAGAGCTTTTTTACTAAACTGTTGAATGATATTTTTTATTTTTTCCCCAAAATAGAGAGTTGTTTTATTAAACTCCTAAAGATGCTCTTATATATCACTAAAAGGACAAAAAGATAAAGAAAGGCAATATTGCAAATGAAAATCCTTGTGTTCCTCAAACTTACTGACCGTGGAGTCTAATTCAGCATGTTCCTTTGCTATGCCATCTCCAAATTCTGTATTCATTGTTAAAAAAAATAATTAACACTAGATCGTAAACACTCAACACGTGTTTTGATAAGATGTTTTAGCTGAAAACGAAAAAATTTACTGAATTATAATTTAGACAGCTAGGATTATTCTTTTTCATTGCAAACGTACGTTTTCTTTTGGACAGACATGTTCTTTTGATGCGCACTTGATCTAATTTATCCAAACCACTACATCTCCACGCTACTTAAATGATCGGTGTGTGCGGTCCATCTATGACCCATAAATTCATCCATCAACACTAGCACTATGGAACCATATAATCAATTGCTAAGTATCAAAGTTGGATAAATTTGATTTCGAATAAAATTGAAGTGACATATAATTTGGGATTGAGAGAATACTAGCTATAATTATTCTTTTTTCTTGCAAAACTATGTTTCATTTTAAATAGACATGCACTGGTACAGAATTGATTTATAGAGACGTCTCTTTTTTTTAATAGAGGCGGCTCAATCTAGAGCCGCTTCAAAAACTGGTTTCTGAAATAAGTCGTCTATAAAATGCATAGCATAGGCTGATATTTTTCAAGCCACCTGTACAAATGCCCATATCTTTCGAGGTGACTCTAGATCCAGCAGCCTCTATAAAATAGATTTCTAAAAGCCAATGGATCTAGAGCCACCTTTAAAAATCAATTTGTGGAGACGGCTAGATCTATAGGTGGCTCTAAAAATAGGTGCATCACATCAATATTTGGATTTATATAAATGTGGATGAATTTTAATGCCAAAATAAAGCATTAGAAATAGGTAGTGTCATATAGGGAACACGTGTATTTTCTAACATCACATGAAGTCAGTGTCCTATAGGGAGTCAGTGCATTTTCTTAGAACAGGGGTATTCTGGTCATTTCACATGAACTTAATGGTGTTAGCCTCCAAAAATTACTGTAGTATCATATAGAGAAACAAATTCAGACACAGTGTCATACGAGAAATGCTGAAATTTGCAAGACCATAAAAGAAATAAATGAGTTTTACCGGGCATACATATAATTTTCTCATGTTTAAAAAGATTACACTGATCAACGGATTATTTTAAATGACAAACACATATAGATAGGATTGAGAAATTTAGAATACCTTATAATTTAAAACAAATTTTAACCTTTGGTACTTTATATTTTAGGATGGAGGAGGTACTCTTTAATTTTTAGTAATGATGGCAAGCAGTTCTCTTTTAATGAAATGCTCTAAAAAGAAGTAATGGATATGCCCTAAGCATCCTGCTAAAACTGTAATGAGTTTCTTTTCAATTAAAATAGAACATACTTGAAGGTAAGGATTCCGTATAGAACTATATTTCTAACAAATACCAACCAGCCGTTGCTAAAGCAAGAGGCATGCAAAAAGAGCCCAAACCACAAGATGCAAGAGGATAACACGGACAACTATGATCATCTAGAATGTTCTATCCGTTCATCATGTGACATAGCGCACATGATTTCATTTAATTATATATAAGCATGGCATGCCGTGCTTCCTGCACATTTTTGAAAAGGTTTTCCTTGCATAATCTAAAATAATCACTGGCATTAACTAAATCGAAAGCGTCCTTTAGCCTTGCAAAATACTTTCCTTCTCATGCAATTGAGTTGTTCTATTCAATCATATACACCAAACTAATAAAGAAAAAAAATTCAGGTTCATGGCATACGTACTTTCCCTCTCATGCAACTGAGTTGTTCTATTTTTTTTCAATAATAAACGTGAAAATGACAAAAGAAAAAAAAAAGGCTAATGGCGGCATGTGTAGAAGTTTGAAAAATACAAAGCCTGCTTCGGAGTATCGGAATGAAAAGAGACAGAAACTTTGGTTGGTAATCAATCACAAAATAAAACACTAGAATACATAAGACAAATTTTGCTTATGGATACCCTTCAATTGTGTAATTTGCGACGGACACCGCCAACTCCAAATATGTCCGGTACTATTATGAAATCGTGGTTTTTTACCGCTATACACCGTTGCCATTAAAATATTTATTTTTGCGGTCTAAGAGAGAGAGAAAGGATGGTGAATAGACCCATATTACCTTGCGGTCTTCTTCCTCCTCCAATTTCTCCTGGGCTTCACGCACGTCTGGTCAGTGGGCCCAATGGGCACTAGAGGTGGATGTCGCCGGCACACATGGCGGCGAGGTGGCTGTCGTGTCCGCTAGCCTTGGCACATGGCTAGACCCATTCCAGAAGGCGTTGAGGAGTAGTGGTGTCGTCCTCGAAGGCCTGCCACCTTGCCCTCATCGGCGCCACCACCAATGCACGCAGCCCCATCACGCCATGCTCGTTGCCGCCACCACTTCTTTCACCGGAGAGCCCGTGCGCCATATAGTCCATCGTTGAGTTAACAGGGCTCTGCGACCGCGGACCCCCATTGCCTAGTGGTCCCGTCATGGAGGTGCTCTGCTCCATCGTCGTCTCCAACGACGCTACATCGGCCGCCTGCATCCATGGAGTCATGGAGACGAAGAACTCCATGTTCATGGATCTCATCATTGCCACACCCGTCGAGCAGCCAAAGAGTGAGCCGACGGGGCCAGCACGAGAGAGGCCCTCGCATAGCTCATGAGGGGCCCTAATCAGCTATAGTGGAAGTCGAAGGAGTAAGAAGACCGCATGGACAATATGGTCTATTCACCGTCCTTTCTCTCTCCCAAACTACAAAAATGTTTTTAATGGCTACGTTGTCCAGCGGCAAAGAACTACGATTTCATAATGCTATTGAGCATATTTTAGAGTTAGTGAAAAGTCCTAAATGGCGAGAGGGGGTGAGTAGCCTATAAAAAAATTCTACAAATACACTAGAGCAAGAGGTTAGTACACTAAATGTCGAAATGCAATTTTGCTCTAACTCTACAAGGGTTGCAAGCCACCTATCCAATAATTCTAGTTGCTATGATCACTAGGCATAAACAAAGGCTATGTCACTACTCACTAAAAGCTCTCAACAAGTCTACACTAAAGAGCTTGTTATAACTACTTTGCAAGTAAGTAAAGAAGTGAGTGGGACGTTTATATTGCCGTGTAGAGTGATGAACCAATCACAATATGATCACTAATACAATCACTTGGGAGAATGCCAATGGCAAGAGACAAGCAAATTTTTCTTCTGAGGTTCACGTGCTTGTCGGCACGCTAGTTGTAACACCTCAGTGTTATGGTTGCACTAAAACACTTGCATCACATGAGCATGTGCATCATCATCTCATTCATAAGCATCATTCATTCATGCATAAGCATTTCTATATGAAACATTGCTATGAAACATGTGAAGCATGCTATTGTTCTTTTAAGTTTCATTGTATGTATGCTTTATGATCATGTGTGATTGAGTGTAAGTGATGAATGTGGGTAACTAGAATACCTTAGCTACACTTAGAATGTCATTAGGAACAATGTTCATGTTGACCATATTGCCTAATTACACTTCCAAGTAATAGTTTGACTTGTGTTGACCCTAGAGCTCTGTTGTTTGACTGTTTAAAAAGTACATCTTAGAGTATTTGCATGTCTGAGCAACCTAAAGCAAAGTTGTAGCAAATTATATTGGAAACAAACTTTGTTTAGCGGCAAAGTCATGAAAATGTGTGGAACAGTCTCAAACATGGCCCACAAGTTAGTTTTGGGTACTGATTCTACACTTAGAAATTTTCAAAGTCTGGCAACTGAGTTTCAGTTTCATGTATCATTGTTTGGAGCTTTGTATCTCCCTAACCAGGCTGAACCAGCTCGAGTTCCAATTAGAAAAGATGTAGTCCTCACTTCAATCTCCAACTTTGTCAACTACACCTAGAGCTAGATTGTCACGGTTTAGGAGTTATAGATCGACAAAAACTTGCTGTCAGGCTAGTTCCTTCGCTCTGTTAACTGAATCAGCTTCACGCTACAGTGCCAACCAGCAACAGGCCGCTGTCGCCACGAGGCTGCCATGCACCACTGGTCCGTCCTGGCGTTGTTGCCCCACTATCGTCCACAAGAAGGCCACGCCCACCTGCCCTCCCAGTCGCCCTCATTCTCTATCTCCTTCTCACGCGCATCTGAGACACCGAAAGCAAAGCCGCTACCGCACCATTGCTGTCGAGCGCGTCGCCTGTCACGCAGCCCCTCCGCCGGTCAGCCGCTGAACAATTGCTCGCGTGCATAGAAGCTCCTTGCACTGCTCTACACCCCTGAGTCCTTCGTAGTCTTGTTCGTGGTCAGGTGAGGGTCCGTTGGCCAGTTCTGTCACCGCCGCCATGTCCGGAGTCTCGCTGGAGCGCGAGCTCACCGTGGACCTTGTTGACCAGGGCTTTTCCGTGCTCCCTTTCCTCCACATTGCCTTCCCCACGAACCCTAGAAACTCATATCGAGCTTAGCCACGCTCTACATGGCCGGACTTCACCTAGAGTGCCGATGGGTCCTCGCCGCCGTCCACCATTGCCGTCGCCATCCTAGCTGGAGCTTGGTAGCGGTTGGGGAAAGGCATAGATAGGCGTGGCTCATCGTGAGGAACACGCCAGTGCCCTTGATTCGTTGGAGTAGTCGCCGTCGGTGAGCTCCACCGATTCGCGTCCCCGGAGAGCCACCTCCTCTGTTTTCCTTTCACTTACATGCGGGCCCGGCTGACTGACGGACCCCGCGTGTCAGTGACTCAAACCTAAAAAGCTAGTTCAAATATTCAGTTTTGGATGCTATTTTGTAAATTTGGTAACTAAAGTTTGGTAGATCCAAATTGTATGGTTCAAATTTATTAGGATCATGGTGAAGTGTAGTATTTAGGAAAAATATAACATGAACACTTGTAGTGGAATGTTTGGAAGATTTAAATTGAAATTTGAGATGTGTTTTTAAATGAATGCAAACTTGTTTAATTTATATCTTGAGTTCCTGTGCTCCAAAAATTATAAAATGTTGTGGGTGAGCTCTTCTTGATGAGTAGAAGCTCTGGTAAAAATGTGAGAGTCAGTGCTTGTATGGTTTTTGATTTATAGATTTTCCTTTTATCATTGGATGATCCTTGTGTGAATTTTAGTAATTTATCTATGAATCCAATGACCATGAAATTATTGGAGGATGTCCTAGTACCTTAATGATGCTAGGAAAAAATATAAAATCTGTTGCTTGACACTTTTCACTAGGGTTTCCTATTTATGTCATTTTAAGCCTTTATGCCTTGTCATTTTTGTGTAGGATGTTATACTTGTTCAAATGATGGGACATTTATGTACTGGCCTATTGGAGACATGTATAAGCTTACTGTAATTTTTGTGGAATTTTCTGTACACTTTGGACATATGTTTATTATTTAACCTAAGTATCTAAATAAATTAATAAAAGCATGAAAATAATTTATTTAGGAATGGACACTATATTTTCTGGTGTTCTTCCAACATGAGTGATGAGTTAGTAAAGTTGGTTTTGTCCATTTGTATGTTTACAACATAAGTTAATAATTATTTTCTTGCATTATGTCTTTCTGGACAGTTCTGGGAACTTTATAAAGTTCACCATGATAATTTGGGTTGCTGGGAAAATGGTGAATACAAAAGTTGTAGATAACTTATGTATCTATCTTCTGTTAAAATTTGGTGGCATTTGACCTAGTAGTTTGGGAGTTACAGTCGTTCAAAGTTGGATCATAATTTTGTTTGCTCTCTGTCTTGTTTAGACCTGATTCGGTGTTTATGTAAATTCGACCTGCTAAACTGGGGAATCATGTTGAGGTGATTAATAATTAATTATAGACAATTTTATAAGCTTTCTAGATTGTCTTGTTGTATATCTTTTGGATTAGTACAACTCTAGTTATGGATAAAACTAGTTACTACTATTTGCAGCCTTGACTCTGTGATTTCAGGGAATAGCTTGTTTGTTTGATATGAGTCGGAATGATGAGTTAGATGCTAAGCTAACTAAAATAACTTGTTAGTTGTACATGCTAGACCTCTTACTGAAGATGAACAACTTTATCTTAGGTTGTTAGATCTTGGTGAGTGTGTAGTTCTTGTGTTCTAAAAGAGATATGCACATACTCAGTAAAATAGATGTTAATCTTGTATCATCATGTCTTTCATGCGTCCATCTATACATGGCTGTACATTTCATCATCATCTTCCATCTATTGCGCATGCATGATTCTTATACTATGCATATGCATGCAATAGGTGTTCCGAAGGGTGTCACGCTTCTGGAATTCAAGCAAGTACTTCCGGAGGATCAGCAGCAAGCTTAGGAGCAGGAGGTGCATGCCCCCGAAGAAGGAGCCGACGAAGAAGTTCTTGAGTGTCCCGATCACCAACCTTCATCTTTTCTAAAAGGCAAGCCCCGAAGAATTCTAAGTCTCCTATGTTTTGAAAATGGTTGCTTTGAGTATCTTTATTTATGATGCATTAAGTGATAGGAACTGGATGCAAACACTTGTTGCATATATATATCTATTCCTTATCCAGTAAACGTACCCTGAATCCTATTTAGGTCTAGGAGCGAATCAAAGCTTAGCCTTGCTTAGACCGGTAAAAGTCAGGTGATTTCCTGTCACCTGCAAGTTAGGATAATGTCTGATCACGGTTGGCTATATTTGCTATCATAAAAATAACCATATGTTAATAATGAATTGTGACTGGGTGGGATGTCGATAGAGAAGCAACAAGGCAAGGAGGTTTTGGGTGTGGATCTATCCCTGTCTGTGTCGGTTAAGGACCGATTCGCTGTATGTCCTCATGTCATGTTGAACGCATGCCTATCACTTAGTTGGCCGGATAACTCGTTCCGACCGCGAAGCCGAGTAGCTCAATTCAGACTAGGAAGTCTAGGAAGTGAAAGTGCGCACCCTAGCGGTAGTAAGGATGTGCGGGGAGCTATTGGCGTAAGTTTGAGGTGAGATTGACCACCTGGTAGAGTGGAATCCTTGAGTTGTACCAAAGGTGACCTAAGGCTGCCTTCGTGCGGTATGCCTGGGTTTGTGTTAGGAATACCCCTCTAGCTGGATCAGAATCGATTTGAATCGCCGTCTCTCCCGGATAGTGAGAACTTGACTGAGCAGCGGCAACGTAGATGCACTTAATGGAACTTGATGGTTAAATCGATGATGAAGATGATACAACATTATATCGGATATGATTACTAATGTTTGGAGTTAATCAATTGCTTGCTCTAATATAGGTGCTAATCTAGTTGACAGGTTAATATTGATAACTTGCTGCTTACTCATAACTAAATTATGCTCTTATATCACTAAGCTTTTATGCAAAATGGTTGTCAAGCAAGATCCACCGATAAAGCCTTGCATGCTCCTTAGGTCATTTAATTTTGGTTTACGATGGGTAAGTCTAGCTGAGTACATTCTTGTACTCAGGATTTATCCCCCCTTGTTGCAGATGATGTGCTCTATAACGGCTACTGCAAGTATTGTCTCCACCCTGCGGGGGATGAAGACTAGATCATGGGCATGATCATCTATGTTATCTTATCTTACTGCTTTTGCTGGATATGACTATGGATCTGGCTTGTAATTGAACTAAGTGTGTGTGATGGTCTCAAACTACTTTGCTTCCTGCTATTTGTGAACTCATTTTGTAATAACTATGTATACTCTGATGTATGAGGTACTTGTGAACTACTAGTGAACTGGATGTAACATGTGGCTTGTTATGTTGAATTACTGTGATCTTGGTTGTATGCAAGTTGGTTTGAAATCCTTCGTGGTTTCAGTTGACTACTAGGTTTATATGGGTTCAAGTATGACGGTTCGATCACTCCGGTGATTGCTTTTGTACTTGTGCTCTTATAAATTGGTTGGTTCTGTTACACTAGTCTTCATTGTGTCAACCAACACTTGGTGGGTCGGCGGCTAAGAGGTGTTGCATAAACCTCATCCTCACAATTGGACACCATAAGAACCTACCCACAAGTGAGATAACTCAATGACATGAGCAATCCACTAGAGTTACCTTTCGGCGCTCTACCGGGGAAGGCATTGAAGCGACCCCGATTTCCACTGAAGGGAAATCCACAGCGTCGAAGTGTAATAAGACCGTTGTAGATCATATTACCCAAATTCCAGTCGAATATCACATCCATACAATGATAATATCAGAGTACAAATAGTGCGGAATTACATAAATTATTACATCGCCGCATTGGCGGAATCAAATGTAGCATTCATTCAGAACAACTTGTAGATAAGATCGCCAAACTCGAGCGTAGGCACTGAACCCCTCATCCGTCAAACTCCTCGGAGCTATACTCCTCAGCGGAACCTGTGTGCCAAAATTTATCAGTGCCATTTGTACTGGCCACTCCCAACCCTATGAGCATTGCTTTTTGGAAATTGGATGCAAGTCAGGATATAGTCAAAGGGAACCTATATGGCTGGGGTTTCCTATGCATTAGCATATCAAGTATATAATAGTAGTTGGTCAAGTTTTAATACCATTACCACTCTCATTCCACCCCATTCCCATTCCAGAGCTAGGTTTCGATCCTGGGATCGATTACACCACCATCTCCACACCATCACCATACCATAACCATACCATCGCTCAGTCGACAGGCCAACTCCCTCTTGACACTGTCTTAAGGCCCGTAGCCCATGGCTACGACCGACACTCACTCCTAGGGGAAGAAGAGTATGACTCATCTCTCTATCTAGTTTAAGCGAAACCCAAGAAAGGTCCATAGCCGACAAGTCGGCACATATATCGATCGATCAACCATCCACTCTATAGAGGTTTTACATAACCACAAGATCTGCCTTCCTCGGTGACCATCATCAACTGGGCTGATTCTGGCCGCTTGCTAGCCTAGGATAATGCCACTCTACCATTCAGCCCTGGTACACCCCAAGTCTAGTCTGGGGCAGCTAAAACTGTGAGTCATGAGCTGGGTCCACAAGGTCTCCATGAAGTCTCAGAAGGGTGTGGGGGAAGTCCTCCTGCACCCCGTACCTCCTTACACTGTCCGCTATCAACCTAGCAGTAGTGGCAATATCCTACCAAGTAGTTCGGCCGTCCCGCACCATATAGGGCGAGTGGTACGTAAGGCTTCCCGGTGAATTTGAGTACTAGTAAGTCCTTAGGGTTGACCAAGCCAGAATGTCTCTATCAGGGTTTCCAATTACCGTGCCACCACAGCACCTCCATCTCGGGCTCCTCCCATCACAGGTTCACACCTAGGACCACCTCATATACCATTTACCCACCATAGGTATCCATTCTAGGGGTGCCTAGGTAGCACCCTATGGCAAGACTTGTCCTAGACTCATCGTATACTCCAACTTGGTTGACACAACCCTCACCCTCCTCACACCCAAGTCACACACAGCAGCACTCTCTCCATAGTCCAGATAACACCAGTTTCCACCACGCATTAATGTAGTAGAAGTGTAAGCAATGAAATAGAGCAGTAAGCATGTCTCTAGCCTAATAGCAGGGTATGCAGGGGTAAGGTTGCGTCAAGGTAAAGGCCACCAAGTAAGCATTCTACCATGCAAGTCCTATCATAGTATGATTATAGCAGTAAAGTAAAGCAATAGTAGTTCTATATTAGCCATGCGTAATAGGTGCTACGAGATTGGGTGGGATGTGGCACCTTCAGTGTAGTCATCTTCGTTCTCCTCACGGTACTCATGATCCTCGTCTGTCAGGTTCTCCTTAGAGTCTGCATTGTTTGCATTATAGTCGCGTTAGCGACGTCTATAGAATAGCACAAAGAAGCAATGGAAATTCAAAAGAGCCAAATGAACTCAAACATGGGTTCATTGCGTAGAGCTTGATTTTAGATGAATTTTGGTCCTAGTTTTGTATTTTTCTGAGGTCGTATGAATTAGTTATGAATTTCCGAAGTTTAAATCATTTCTGAAATTAGATAAAGGCTGAATTACTCCTGGGCTGACACGTGTCACTGGTGTGACTGGTCCACGTGGCATGATGACGTCAGCATGATGTCATTGTCACTAGTTTCGAGCTGACAGGTGGGGTCCAGCTGACGTCAGCATGACATCATCAACGTCGTCAGTTCCGATAGGTGGGTCTAGGGGCTATTGGGTCACTAACATGTGGGTCTGGTCAAAGTCAACATCAGTCAACGGCGAGTCAACGGTCAGGGTCACTGACGTGTGGGGCCAGGGCTGCTGACGTCAGCAGCTGACATCACCGTGACGTCAGCATGACGTCACCCCGGCTGCGTTGTCTTCTAACGTGTGGGTCCCACGTGACATCATCATGACTGTCAGCGTCTGACATGTGGGTCTAGAGCGTCTGTGCTACTAACATGTGGGGCTAGGTCAACAGTCAACGTTGACCGGTCAATGGTCAATACAGGCCGGGTCTCGACTGGGTTTGGACAGGGCTGGATCTAGGCCGGGCTTGGCCCGCCACGTGGCAAGCTATGACGCTACCACGTCGTAGCCGTGGGCATCCACTGGGCTTCATCCACAGTGCTGGCTCACGGTGCGTGGTTCATGGTGGTCGCAGGTTCACGGTCCATGGACCTAAGACAGGGTCCATGGTGGACCGAGTCCACCATCTTTTCTCTCGGCTCGGCTCACGTGCACCGAGTGTAGGCGTGGATGGTCGATGAGGGGAGTCTCCCCTGTTTTCTCCCGTGGCTGTGCTCCCGCTGGTGGCATGCTCGCTGGTGAGCCTCCATGGCGGTGCTGGTGTGCAATTGACGCGGGTGGAAGCTCCACCGAGCCTCGGCGTCTTCATTGGTGGGGTTACCACGGTGTGTAGGGTCCCGTGGTGTGCCGGCCATGGCAGCAGCCTTCCAGGCACGACGGCGGCACTGGTGAGGTGTCTACGGCCACAGTGAAGCACCCTGATGGGGCATGTAAGCTTCTATGGTTCCATGGGGACACAGCATGGGCGTCCAGGGCTCAAGGCAGGGCTTCGTGCTTCCAGGTGGCCAGTAGGGGCTCCCTAGCGGCCACGGCAACATGGTGACGATGGTGAGGCGCACGGTGAACTACGGGGCTCCAGCAGGGTGGTCATGGCGTGGTTGCAGGTGTTTCCTGTGGCTCTAGTGAATAGGGTGGGCGAGTCAGGGAGGCGCCAGGTGCTCCCAGCGGTACTAGCCACGGTGGTCGGTGGCTCTGGCTGGTGGTCTGGTGCTCGGGTCGGTGGTCTAGTGCTCGGAGGTGGTCGAGTGCTTGGAGGTGGTTGGGTGTGCCAGCGGTGGCCACGCCACAATGGTGGTGTTGCGAGCGCAGTGAGCGAGTATTCTGCTTCGGTGTCCATGGGGCTTGGAGGGTCTACAGTGTCCAAGGGCTCGGAGGTGGTCGCGGTGTGCGCATGAGTGTGCTGTGCTTGTGTGCCTTGAGACCAGAGATGGCCTTGGCCTGTGCGCTCACTGGTATGGAGCGCCATGGCCAGAGTGGCAAGGTCCAATGGCGAGCAGGGGAAGAACCGGAGGCTCACCATAGGTGTTGTGGAAGAGAGGATGGCGACACAATGGTGGGTTGCGGTTGTGTAGCTCCAGAGGCAGCGCAGTGCCGTGCAGCGTCGTGGCGTCGGCTCCTTGCTTCGGTGGCTTCGGAGGTGCTTCGTCGGTGCCTCCTTCTTCTTTCTCCCTCTCCCTTCCTTCTTCCTCTCTTGGCTCTCTCTCTTGGCTTGGGTGTGCAGGGGGTGGCCGCAAGGTGGTGGCGGACATGGGAATGCGCTAGGGCAACCAAGGTCGGGCTTTTATAGCCGAGCTCCAAGCTTCCATGGCGGACGGTGATCGATCGGTGGAGAGGTGTGCGATGCATCCTATGATGGTGCGAGGTTGTGTGGGCGCGGCACCAAGGAGACAGGGTCATGCCCTGGGCGTGACCCCCTAGCCCGCCCCTGCCAGTGCTGTCGGGGCTCGGTCAGAGAAGAGAATCGGTGTGAGCGGTCGGGGGTGTGGCGTGGAGAAGATGAACAGGAGGGCTGACATGCGGGGCCCATGTGGCAGCAGGCTGCAAGCGAAGGCGGGGAGGCACGTGGGCGTGAGCGGCGTGCGGGCTGGCTGCTGGGCCTACGTGAGCTCGTGGGCTGGCCTGCTGCTGCGCGCTAGCGGGGTTGACCGGTTGCTGGCTGGGCCGTGAAGCCAAGCAGACCGAGCCGGCATGCGAGGCCGTCCTCCCTTTTCTTCTTTTTCTATTTTTCTTTTCTTCTCCTTTGTTTGAATTCAAATTTGGTTTTGGAATTTGAATTCAAAATTGGTGCACCAAAATCATTGGAGTTTTTGATATGAGGCCCACAACATACTTAAATATTAGGAATTTATTTAGCTATTTTGTATAACAAAAATATAGGTGTAGTTGTGTTATACAAAAATAGAATTTGTTTTCTCTTTAAACCTTTATTCACTAGTTTGAGTATTAATTACTTTATAGTGTATTTCTTTAAAGAAGTTATTAAGCATAACATAAGGCAAATGGAAATCCAAATCACAAGTTGAGTTAACAATATATGCTATGTTTCATTTGTTAGTATTTAGATAAACATGATTAACAATGGCATGCCATGCTTGTGTGATGACTTAGGTTGGGGTTAGACCTAATGCATCTCTTAGGTTGGGTTTCTATACATGACACTCATCAACACATGGGAGTTCTAAGAAAATTTTTATAGTTGGTATTTTTAGTGTATGGATTTTTAGGTTGTTACAGTCCTACCCCCTTAACAGAATCTTGCCCTCGAGATTAAAGTGTAATGTACTCTTCGAAAAGATAAGGATAGTGTAGCCGGAGGTCAGACTCTTTCTCCCATGTTGCTTCTCTCTCTGTGTGATTGCTCCATTGGATCTTGCACATAGGAATAGTCTTGCTTCGGGTCTCTTTGGTATCTCTGCCCAAAATTCTAATACGACGTTCTTTATACTCGAGTGTATCTTGAATGTCAAGTGTATCAGTTGGAACTACTTCATCAGGCACTCTCAAACACTTGTGTAGTTGTGAGACATGAAATACGGGATGTACACCCATCAATTCCTCGGTAGCTCAAGTTTGTAAGTGAGCTTTCCAATTCTCTTGCAAATCTTGTATGGACCAACAAATCTAGGGGCAAGCTTTCCTTTCACATGGAATCTG
Source organism: Miscanthus floridulus (assembly GCF_019320115.1). Lineage (NCBI taxonomy): Eukaryota > Viridiplantae > Streptophyta > Magnoliopsida > Poales > Poaceae > Miscanthus > Miscanthus floridulus. The sequence goes on from NC_089592.1 coordinate 50,431,210, forward strand.
ACAGTTCCACATAGCGGGGATACCTTGAGATAGACGAAGTCTCCCACATTGAACTCAAGTTCTCTTCTCCTTTTGTCAGCATAGCTCTTGTATCGACTTTGAGCAATTCTCAAATTCTCTCTTACTTGAGCAACTCCTTCTTTAGCATCTTGAATTTGAGCGGAGTCAAAGAACGATCTTTCTCCTGGTTGGGACCACATCAAAGGTGTCTTACATGGTCTGCCATACAGAGCTTCAAATGGTGACATCTTGATACTGGCTTGGTAGCTGTTGTTGTAAGAGAACTCTACATAGGGTAGGCATTTCTCCCAGTTAGAGCCATAGTTCAGTACACTAGCGCGAAGCATGTCTTCTAGGATCTGATTTACTCGTTCTATCTGTCCATCTGTCTATGGGTGATAAGGAGTACTAAAATCAAGTTTGGTTCCAATGGACTTGTGCAGAGCTTCCCAGAATCGGGACACAAACTGAGGACCACGATCAGATACAATACTAGAAGGAGCTCCATGTAGTCTGAGGATGTACTCAACATATAGATCTGCTAATTTTTCGGCATTGGTCTTGGCCTTAACTGGTACAAAGTGAGCAATCTTGGTCAGACGATCAACAATCACCCAGATGGAATCATTGCCTTTCTGTGAACAGGGCAATCCAACTATGAAATCCATGGATATGCTCTCCCATTTCCACTTGGGAACATCAAGAGGCTTTAGCAAACCTACAGGCCTTTGATGTTCAGCCTTGACTCTATTGCAGGTGTCACAATGTGCCACATGTCCTGCAATGTCTATCCTTCATGTCTTTCCACCAAAAGTGTTTCTTCAAGTCTTGATACATCTTTGAATTTCCAGGGTGAATACAATACTTGGAATAGTGAGCTTCTGACAAAATTTCCTCTCATAGTAATGGGTCAGATGGAACATAGATTCTGTTCTTGAACCAGATGGTTCCTTGTTCATCTTCCTGGTGGTTGGTCTTGTAGCCTAGTTTCATTAGACCATGAAGATATTCAATCTCTTCACAACTTTTCTGAGCTTGATGGATGTGATCTGTGAGATCATACTATATGCAGAGCTCATTCAACAAGTCATGCTGGTAGTATCTCAAGTTGGAAATCATCAATCTCTTCCTTGAGCTCAGGTGGTACGGATTCAGTGATCAAGGCGTGATAGTAACTCTTGCGACTAAGAGCATCTGCGACTACATTAGCTTTTCCTAGATGATAGTGAATTTCCAGGTCATAGTCCTTGATCAATTCTAGCCATCGGCGTTGCCTCATATTTAGATCTTCCTAAGTGAAAAAGTAATTCAAGCTCTTGTGATCCGTATAGATATCACACTTGTTGCCTATCAAGTAGTGTCTCCAGATCTTCAAGGCATGCACAACTGCTGCTAACTCGAGATCATGAGTAGGGTAACGGTTCTCATGTTCTTTCAACTATCGAGAAGCATAAGCTATCACTCTTCCACCCTGCATCAATACACAACCAAGTCCTTGATGGGATGCATCACAATAGACCACAAAATCCTTGCTGATATCAGGTAATGCCAGCACAGGAGTTGTGGTAAGCTTCTGTTTCAATTTCTAGAAGCTTTGTTCATACTCGGGCATCCATTCAAACTCCTTAGTCTTCTTCAGAAGGTTGGTCATTGGATGAGCTATCTTGGAGAAGTTCTCAATGAATCAGCGATAATATCCTGACCAATCCCAAGAAACTTCTGACTTCTATCACATTGCAGGGTTGATCCCACTCTTTCATGGCTTCAATCTTGGCTGGGTCAACTGCGACACCTTCAGCTGATAATACATGGCCTAAGAAGGCAACTTCTTATAGCCAGAACTCGCATTTGCTAAACTTTGCATAGAGCTGATGTTGGGCTAGTTTCTCAAGCACCGTTCTTAGATAATGTTCGTGTTCTTCAGCGGTGTGTGAATAGACAAGGATGTCATCAATGAATACTACCACGAACTTATCTAGTTCATCCATGAAAACCTTATTCACCATGTTCATGAAGTATGCGGGAGCATTCGTGAGTCCAAAGGACACCACGGTGAACTCAAACTGCCCATACCTAGTCACGAAAGTTGTCTTCAGGATGTCACTCTCTCGAATCTTCATCTGATGATAGCCAGATCTAAGATCAATCTTGGAGAAATACTTGGCACCTCAAAGCTGATCAAGCAAATCATTGATCCTTGGCAGAGGGTACTTGTTCTTGATGGTGACTGCATTCAAGTTCCGGTAATCAATGCACATTCTCATCGAGCCATCCTTCTTCTTAACAAATAGAATAGGGGATCCCCTAGGGTGAAGCACTAGGTCTGATATATCCCTTTCGAGATGAGCTCATCAAGCTATTTCTTGAGCTCAGCTAGTTCATCCACTGACATGCGATAGGGTCTCTTGGCAATGGGTCCTATTCCCGGCAAGAGATCAATGATGAACTCTACATCATGGTCTGATGGCATACCTAGTAATTCTTTAGGGAATACATCGGGATAGTCTCTGACCACAGGCACATCATGAACTGCCTTCTCCTTATTCTGTGATTCTGAACTGGCTTTAAGGGCACACAAGATAGAGGTGGACTTTCTAGACTGGGGTTCACATCTAATGACTTGGCCTGATGGGTGGGTCACTTGGACGTATCTAGGTGAACATGATATGATACCTCAGTGAATGGTTAACCAATCCATGCCTAAGATGACATCTAGGTTGGTGGAAGGTAACAAAGTTAGGTTGGCTTTAATGGTAAGACCCTCAATGGTAAGACTCACTCCCTTACTAGATGTGGGTGCATTTTAGGTCTCATAAGGGTGAGCTGGTGATGATAGGCTTTTCACGTGGGGTCACAGGCAGGTCATGTTCTCATGCAAACTTGGATGATATGTAAGAACAAGTTGCTCCAGAGTCAAATTGAACTGATGTGGTATTACCATTAACTAAAAACATACCGTACACCATGTCAGGGGCAGCCTGTGCTTCCTCAGCGTCTAGATGGTTGAGACGTCCATGAGTAGCAGATCCCTTGATCTGAGACTTCTGAGCAGCTGAGTTCTATGGGCACTCAGTGGCTTTGTGACCTGGTTGGCCACAAGTGAAGCAGGTGAAAGGTGTACCACCTATAGAGGTTGGTGCGGGTGCCTTCCTAGTTTCTAGTGCTTAGTGTAGAGTGGTTCTGTGCTGGGCGTTCATTCACTAAGCGGGGATGGTTGAAACGATTCTGAGTGTTGCGGTCCTGAGAATAACGGTCCTGGGTGTAACAATCCTGAGCAGGGTGGGAGTATTTGGCGGTGTAGCCTCCACTACCCCTACTCGATCCAGGGTTGTCATCCCTGTTGTGGTGAGAGCGTTCCCTGGATGGTGCATCTCTATGGAACCTCTTGCGATCACGACCATGGAGAGACTCCTCAGGCTTACGCTTCCTCTCCCTATACTCTTCTCCAGCTTCAGCACGGTCCTTCTCAATCTAGATGCAGCGATGCCACCAGAGCACGCAACGTGTTACTCTCAATACCGCCAAACTTCAGCTTGATGTGTGGGTTTAGTCCCTTGCGGTAATAGTACAACTTCTCCTTCTCAGAGTTCACAACATAGGGAGGTGCATAGCGAAGAAGATTGGTGAAACAAGTAGTGTACTCAGTCACCCGGTCCTTTCCCATCTTGATGTTGTGGAACTCCTCAGCTTTGGCCTCCATGACACCCTTGGGAATGTGATACTCAGTGAATGCTTCGGCGAACTCATCCCATGAGATGTTGGCAAGGTCCTCATGGGAATCATTGAAACTGTCCCACTAGGCACGTGCTGCACCTATGAGTTGGTTAGCGGTTGCTCCAACACACTCATCGTCGGTGAAGGTAGTGAGGTCAAGCTTCTTCTCCATCTCCTTGAGCCAGTCATCGGCTACAAGCGGGTCAGGGTCAGTGCCATCATAGGTAGGTGGCCTTAGCTTTAGAAATCCTTCTAGCTTCCTTTGGAAGTCATTCTACTGACCTCCCTAGCAACAGGTTTGCTCCTTCAACAAGAGCTGCAAGAAGTTGGGTCTGTTGTGCCATCACTTCTACCAGGTTTGGTGGTGGTCGTGGTGGAATGTTCTCCTTAGGTGGTGGGGTATTCTCCAGGTGGAAGGGTATCCCTCGACGTCCATGGCCACAGCCATGGCCACGGCCACAGTTGTTGCCACCACGCCCCTCATTTGGTTCGACTTGGTTCGGGGGTGGGCGCATGTCCATGGTTCATCAGGTGATTAGATCGGTAGTTTGGCATCTACAACAAAAATCATAGGAATCTTAGTGCTTATGCCATAAGTGCTTATAATTTGATATGATTACATGATTTTGATGATTTATACTATCCAACACTCATTACAAAGAAGCGATAAGATCCATAAGATGCAATAAGATCCAAATCATTCATTACATGGGTTTTATTACATGGCATCATCTCCAGTAGCTACACTAGAAGACGTGCGAGAATCGTACTACGCATAATGTCTCATAATACATCTCATAAGGGGTACATCATGGGGTACAACTCATGGAAGCTACTGACATGACTTATGACCACGTAGGGTCATTCTACTCTAACTCGTACACCGTAGCTGGGATACGACTGTTCTCAATCTCAATCTCCTCGTCAGACTTGTGAAGTTAGGACACGTACTTCAAGGCCTTGGTGAGCTCCTCAGTAGGCTTGGCTCTAGGTAAGGTAGGGCAGGCATCTAGGTTGAGGCGAGTCAGGGCTAATTCAAACTCCTCTATCCTAGGCTTCGTCTTGCTACGAATCTCCTTGGGTAGCGGATCCCACATACCCTTCATCTCCCTAAGGCGCTTCCTATCAGACTTCTGCCAAGCCTACCATGTCCTCTCACACTTGTCCTGTAGGTACTCGGTCTGCCTAAGTGCCTCGATTAGGTGACCCTGGTTGCGAACAGCCTTCTTCCTGAACTCCTCTAGCTCTTGAGTCACGGTCTTGTTCCGAGATTGGATCTTTAGCATATCAATCCCCTTAGATCTCTCTCTATCTCCTCTGTGGTTGAACTCGGCCTTCTTGTCATCCAACTCTCTCTACAACTCCAAGACCTTGCTGTTGAGGTAGCAGTTCCTGTTGCCTAGGTTGGCTGCTTTGTCCTATAAGTCAGCGACCTCGGCTCTATGGACTTCTTCTTGATGGTTGAGCTCATCCCATAGCTTGGCGAACTGTCTCTAGTATACTAGCTCGCTTCTGTGCTCCCTGCGAGTCTCACTCCTGGTACTCCCACCAGAGAGCCTGGTCCTGGTGTCTCCTCTGCTCTAGCTAGGTCATGTACCTATCCTGCTCCAGTAGGTGAATAGCTGAGACACAAAGGCATCTATCCTCCTCAGCAAGGATAACTCTGCCTACTGCAAAACTCTGCTCACTAGGGGTAAGGCTGAGGTCAAGGGCCTGGGGAAGTAGATGGAACTCTGTCATCTTCAGGTGCTTGTAGTGGTCCCTCATCACTCTATGAAGTGCCTTGTGTGAGATAGCTCGTAGTCCCTCCTTGACTGTGTCCTCTATAGTCAATTCAGTGAAAGCTAGGACAGAAGGCAAGGTAGTGCTAGCTGGGAACTCGACTGAGGTGACAATCGATCCTTCGATTCCTCCTTCTTGAGCTGGCTTCCTGGTGCAGGTGACCTTGACAAGCTCGTTGGGGACTCCTAATGTGACAAGAACTCGATAGAGGGTCTGTGCAAAATCCCCGAGCTCACGTAGGTCGAAGGTAAGCTTGGCGTGGTCTAAAGGTAGTGGTCCTAGAGGCGGCCAGTCGATGTTCGTTGCCATCTGCATGTTTTAAGGAACCAGGTGTTAGCAGGTCAATAATAGATAAGCCTTGCATAAAAGTAAATGTAGGGTCGGTATATAACCAAAAGAAGGGCTGTCCATGTCCTATTCTATCGTCCATGTCTAAGGGTTTTGTCCTATGGTCAAGTATGGCTCTAATACCAACTGAAGCGACCCCGATTTCCACGAAGGGAAATCCACAGCGTCGAAGTGTAATAAGACTGTTGTAGATCATATTACCCAAATTCCAGTCGAATATCACATCCATACAACGATAATATCAGAGTACAAATAGTGCAGAATTACATAAATTATTACATCGCCGCATTGGCGGAATCAAATGTAGCATTCATTCAGAACAGCTTGTAGATAAGATCACCAAACTCGAGCGTAGGCACGAACCCCTCATCCAGTCAAACTCCTTGGAGCTATACTCCTCAGCAAAACCTGTGTGCCAAAATTTATCAGTACGATTTGTACTGGCCACTCCCAACCCTATGAGCATTGCTTTTTGGAAATTGGATGCAAGTCAGATATAGTCAAAGGGAACCTATATGGCTGGGGTTTCCTATGCATTAGCATATCAAGTATATAATAGTAGTTGGTCAACTTTTAACACCATTACCACTCTCATTCCACCCCATTCCCATTCCAGAGCTAGGTTTCGATCCTGGGATCGATTACACCACTATCTCCACACCATCACCATACCATAACCATACCATCGCTCAGTCGACTAGGCCAACTCCCTCTCGGCACTGTCTCAAGGCCCAGTAGACCCTGGCTACGACCAACACTCACTCCTAGGGGAAGAAGAGTATGACTCATCTCTCTATCTAGTTTAAGCGAAACCCAAGAAAGGTCCATAGCCGACAAGTCATCACATATATCGATCGATCAACCATCCACTCTATAGAGGTTTTACATAACCACAAGATCCACCTTCCTCACTGACCATCGTCAACTGGACTGATTCCAGCCGCTTGCTAGCCTAGGATAATGCCACTCTACCATTTAGCCCTGGTACACCCCAAGTCTAGTCTAGGGCGGCTAAAACTGTGAGTCATGAGCTAGGTCCACAAGGTCTCCATGAAGTCTTGGAAGGGTGTGGAGGAAGTCCTCCACGCCCCGTACCTCCTTACACTATCCGCTATCAACCTAGCAGTAGTGGCAATATCCTACCAAGTAGTTCGGCTGTCCCGCACCATATGTGGCGAGTGGTACGTAAGGCTTCCCGGTGAATCTGAGTACTAGTAAGTCCTTAGGGTTGACCAAGCCTAGAATGTCTCCATCAGGGTTTCCAATTACTATGCCACCACAACACCTCCATCCTGAGCTCCTCCCATCATAAGTTCACACCCAGGACCACCTCATATACCATTTACCCACCACAGGTATCCATTCTAGGGGTGCCCAGGTAGCACCCCATGGCAAGACTTGCCCCAGGCTCGTCATATACTCTAACTTGGTCGACACAACCCTCACCCTCCACACACCTAAGTCACACACGCAGCACTCTCCCCATAGTCCAGATAACACCAGTTTCCACCATGCATTAATGTAGTAGAAGTGTAAGCAATGAAATATAGCAGTAAGCGTGTGTCTAGCCTAATAGCAGGGTATGCAGGGGTAAGGTTGCATCATGGTAAAGGCCACCAAGTAAGCATTCTACCATGCAAGTCCTATCATAGTTTGATTATAGTAGTAAAGTAAAGCAATAACAGTTCTATATTAGCCATGCGTAATAGGTGCTATGAGATTGGGTGGGATGTGGCAGCTCAGTGTAGTCATCTCTGTTCTCCTCACGGTACTCATGATCCTCGTCTGTCAGATTCTCCTCAGAGTCTACATCGTTCGCATTATAGTCGCGTTAGCGACATCTATAGAATAGTACAAAGAAGCAATGGAAATTCAAAAGAGCCCAATGAACTCAAACATGGGTTCATTGCGTAGAGCTTGATTTTAGATAAATTTTGGTCCTGGTTTCGTATTTTTTCAAGGTCATATGAATTAGTTATGAATTTCTGAAGTTTAAATCATTTCTGAAATTGGATAAAGGCTGAATTACTCCTGGGCTGACACGTGTCATGGTGTGACTGGTCCACGTGGCACGATGACAGTAGCATGACGTCATCATCACTGTTTCAAGCTGACAGGTGGGGTCTAGCTGACGTCAGCATGATGTTAGCATGACGTCATCAACGTCGTCAGTTCCGACAGGTGGGTCCAGGGGCTATTGGGTCACTGATATGTGTGTCCGGTCAAAGTCAATGTCAGTCAACGGTGAGTCAACGGTCAATGGTCTATGGTCAACGGTCAGGGTCACTAACGTGTGGGGCCAGGGCTGCTGATGTCAGTAGCTAACATCATCGTGACGTCAGCATGATGTCAGCCCAGCTGCGTTGTCTTCTGACGTGTGGGTCCCGCGTGATGTCATCATGACATCAGTGTCTGACATGTGGGTCCAGAGCGTCTGTGCTACTGACATGTGGGGCCAGGTCAATGGTCAATGTTGACCGGTCAATGGTCAATACGGGCCGGGTCTCGATTGGGTTTGGACAGGGCTGGATTTGGGCCGGGCTTGGCCCGCCACGTGGCAAGTTGTGACGCTGCCATGTCGTAGCCGTGGGCTTCCACTGGGCTTCGTCCACAGTGCTGGCTCACGGTGCATGGTTCATGGTGGTCGCAGGTTCATGGTCCATGGACCTAAGATAGGGTCCATGGTGGACCGAGTCCACCGTCTTTTCTCTCGGCTCGGCTCACATGCACCGAGTGCAGGCGCGGACGGTCGGCAAGGGGAGTCTCCCCTGTTTTCTCCTATGGTTGTGCTCTCACCGGTGGCATGCTCGCTGGTGAGCCTCCGTGGTAGCACTGGTGTGCAATTGACGCGGGTGGAAGCTCTGCCAAGCCTCAGCATCTTCATTGGTGGGGTTACCATGGCGTGTGGGGTCCCATGGTGTGCTGGCCATGGTGGCAGCCTTCTGAGCACGACGGCAGCGCTGGTGAGGTGGCTACGGCCACGGTGAAGCGCCTTGATGGGGCGTGTAAGCTTCTACGGCTCCATAGGGACACGGCGTGGGCGTCCAGGGCTCAAGGCGGGGCTTCATGCTTCCAGGTGGCTGGTAGGGGCTCCCCAGCGGCCACGGTGACATGGTGATGACTGGTGAGGCGCACGGTGAACTATGGGGCTCCAGCAGGGTGGTCATGACATGGTTGCGGGTGTTTCCCGTGGCTCCAGCGAATAGGGCAGGCGAGTCAGGGAGGTGCCAGGTGCTCCTAGCGATACTAGCCACTATGGTCGGTGGCTCTGGCCGGTGGTCTAGTGCTCGGAGGTGGTCTAGGTGCTTAGAGGTGGTTGGGTGTGCCAGCGGTGGCCACGCCATGATGGTGGCGTTGCGAGCGCGGTGAGCGAGTGCTCTGCTTCGGCATCCATGGTGCTTGGAGGGTCTATAGCATCCAAGGGCTCGGAGGTGGTCACGGTGTGCACGTGAGTGTGCTGTGCTTGTGTGCCTTGAGACCAGAGATGGCCTTGGCCTACGCGCTCATGGTATGGAGCACCATGGCCAGAGTGGCAAGGCCGGCGGTGAGCAGGGGAAGAACCGGAGGCTCACCACAGGTGTTGTGGAAGAGAGGATGGCGACACAGTGGCGGGTTGCGGCTGTGTAGCTCCGGAGGTAGCGCAGTGCCGTGCAGCATTGTGGTGTTGGCTCCTTGCTCCGGTGGCTTCGGAGGTGCTTTGTCGGCGCCTCCTTCTTCTTTCTCCCTCTCCCTTCCTTCTTCCTCTCTTGGCTCTATCTCTTGGCTCGAGTGTGTACGGGGTGGTCCGCAAGGTGGCGGTGGACACGAGAATGCGCTGGGGCAACCTGAGGCCGGGCTTTTATAGCTGAGCTCCAAGCTTCCAAGGCAGACGATGATCGATCATTGGAGAGGTGTGTGATGCATCCTACGGTGGTGCGAGGTTGCGTGGGTGCGGCACCAAGGAGACAGGGTCATGCCCCGGGCATGACCCCCTAGCCCACCCCTACTAGTGCTGTCGGGGCTCGGTCAGGAGAAGAGAATTGACGTGAGCGGTCGGGGGCGTGGTGTGGAGAAGATGAACAGGAGGGCTAACATGCGGGGCCCGTGTGGCAGCGGCTACAAGCAAAGGCGGAGAGGCGTGTGGGCAGTGAGCGGCGTGCGGGCTGGCTGCTAGGCCTACGCGAGCTCATGTGGCTGGCTTGTTGCTACGCACTAGCGGGGTTGGCCGGTTGCTGGCTGGGCCGTGAAGCCGAGCAGACTGAGTCGGCCTGCGAGGCCTTCCTCCCTTTTCTTCTTTTTCTATTTTTCTTTTCTTCTCCTTTGTTTGAATTCAAATTTGGTTTTGGAATTTGAATTCAAAATTGGTGCACCAAAATCATTGGAGTTTTTGATATGAGGCCCACAACATACTTAAATATTAGGAATTTATTTAGCTATTTTGTATTACAAAAATATAGGTGTAGTTTTGTTATACAAAAATAGAATTTGTTTTCTCTTTAAACCTTTATTCCCTGGTTTGAGTATTAATTACTTTATGGTGTATTTCTTTAAAGAAGTTATTAAGCATAACATAAGGCAAATGGAAATCCAAATCACAAGTTGAGTTAACAACATATGCTATGTTTCATTTGTTAGTATTTAGATAAACATGATTAACAATGGCATGTCGTGCTTGTGTGATGACATAGGTTGGGGTTAGACCTAATGCATCTCTTAGGTTGGGTTTCTATACATGACACTCATCAACACATGGGAGTTCTAAGAAATTTTTTGTAGTTGGTATTTTTAGTGTATGGATTTTTGGGTTGTTACAGGCACAAGACCCCTCACAATCATCGGGAGATGGCCACGAACAATCACTACTTGGCGTGACCCCTCACAATCATCAGGAGATGGCCATGAACTATCACCAACTCGTACCAATCCTCCTTCGCTACTCCAAACCATCTAGATGGTGGCAACCACCAAGAGTAATAAGAAATCGGTAGCAACAACGATCCCCAAGCGCCACTAGATGCAATCACTCAAGTAAATGCACTAGGAATCACTCCTAATCTCACTATGATGATGAATCAATGATGGAGATGAGTGAGAGATGTTTGCTTTGGCTCACAAGGATGTCAAGTATGTCAAAGTGCCAAGAGAGTCACCTTGGAGCCAGCCAAACACTATTTATAGATGTCCCTAAACGAATAGAGTCGTTGCTCTGGTCAGGGCTGATTGGACTCGGCTGACCGAACACACCTCAGTGTCTGGTCGCTAGCATCCGGTCCTCGGATGGCTACCACATGGCTGAGCTTCAAACCTCACATGTTAGATCTCAATGGTCAAGTTCTCGAGCCCGCGCTGTTAATGTTTGACCGAACATGCTGGAGGAAGTGACCAGACTAGCCATCATGTGGAGTCTAATCATTTATAGAGAGCATCCAGAGCGACGAATATGTGACTGGACGCGCCAGGTCAATGTCGACCTGACACACTCCAGCGTCCGACCCTCTCACTATTCTTTCACGCGTGCAAGCCGAGCTAATGTCACCATACGTCATGCCCCACCTGGCGCTAGGCCGGTGCGTTCGATCGCGCCATCACGCCACCAGGCAATAAGTGACCGAACGTGCCGATCGATCCAGGCCAGTGTCCGGTCATTCCTCCTCGCTCTTGGCCATCCATGTTGCCTCGCCTATAAATGACCGGACTTGTCAGCCAGCGTTCAGTCACTAAGCAGCTCTTCCTTTTCATTTTCTAAGTCCAGCAACCGCTTCATCCTTGCTTCCAACTTGCTAACCATAAAGTGTAGAACTTGTGTACACATGTGTTAGCATTTTTCAAAGCATTTTACAAGGATCAAAGTTAGCACACTAGGTTCCTAAATGCATATGCAAAAGTCATATCACCAAGTGACACTCCATAAACCATTTAGCCAAAGATTTTCTCTCTTAATAGTATGGATATCAATCCTAAGTCACTCACACCCTCTATGGTGTCTTGAGTGCAAAACAAAAACCTATCTTATACCTTTGCCTTAATCTTCTCATTTTTTGTTTTTCTCTTTCTTCTTTTTCAAGTTGAGCTTGATCATCATCATCTCATGTCCATCTTTAACTCCATGAACCTCATCTTGCTCAATCACTTGGATTGCACCAACCTAGCTCATATCATCGCTCATGACAAAAGTTAGTGCTAGGTTTCATCAATTAGCCAAAACCAAACTAGAGCTTTCAATCTCTCCCTTTTTGGTAATTGATGACAACCTATTTACAAAGATATTCAATGAAATCTTTTTGGATTCATGTTGCTTGCCCAAGCATATTACCATGTGTAAAGATTATGGACAAGTTTCATCAACCCAAATTGGTAGTATTAGCTCCCCCTACATATGTGCTAAGAGTTTGGATTTGAAAGCTTGCACATATGCATGCATTAGAAGTTTGGGAGAGTAAAAACTACCAAATGATGCTAAGGTGTAGTGAATGGACCTTTGAAGCTGATATCAATCAGAGTTGCCAATATACACTATCCTTAGCACCATTAGTAACTAGACATTCACAAAAAACTATTAAACCCCTGTGAGATCATGTAACACCCTAAAATTTGCTCCTTTGAAATAGATGTAAAATGAGGTAATTTTGAATTTTATATGCTCATGAAAATATAGGAAAATAAAAATTTTCATTCATTTAAAATTTATCATAAGGTAGCAACATGTATGTGCATACATGCTGGTGCATTTGTTTTATTTGGTTGAGTGGTTTTGACAAAAATTCAAAATGAAATTAAATTGCTTTTGAAAATAAATTAAGAATGGATTTGAAGTAAAAGAAAAGAAAATAAAAGAGTTTAAGAGGATTGCAAAATTTGTTTTGAAAACCTACCAAAATTTTCCATTTTGATTGAAAAGTATATCTGAAATAATATTTGAAATTTGGTTTTGGACCAAGGTTCAAATGAATTCAAAATTTATTTGAAAAAAGTATTAGGAAAAGCAATATGGAAAAAGGAAAGAGTAAATCCTCTCCCCTTTTGGCCCATGGCCTGCCTCTTCCCTCAGCCGGCCTGCTTCTGTTTCTTTTCTGCGTTCGGCCCAGCCTCACTTCATTCCTTCCCGCTTGGCCCGGCCTACTCCCATTTTTCTTTTTCTCCCCCACAGCTTGGCTCTCTCTCTTTCCCCGCTTCTCCGAGTGGCCCAGCAGCGCTGCCCCGTGGCCCACCCCACGTGCTGGCCTAATCCGCACAGACGTCGCCCGCTCTCCTTTCTTCCTCTATCTCTGGCAGTAGGCCCCGCACTCGCGCTCATCGATAGCCCTGGCCCGCATGATAGGTTTGTCTCCTACCCTCATAACAGACCCAGACTCCTTCATCGGTGTCCATGTCTGGCTCCGCTACGCCGCCCCCTCGGTAGCTTGCGCCCTAAGGCTACCCGACTCTTAAATAGCGACCATCGTGGTCGTGCTGTCCCTTGCCTAACCCAGTTGCAAGCCACCGCATCACCTGAGCGCCCGCAGCCACGCCGCAACCTAGCGCCACCGTCCACCGTGGCCCCACCAAGCCGCACGCCTTCTCCGAGCCATCTCCGGTCGTGTACTTGCCCTAGGTGAGTTCACCATCTCCTTCCCCTTCTCCATGTGTTCCCAGTTTGATCTCTCATAGCTGTAGTTGTTTTCCTATGCTTATTGCCAAGCTTCTCAACGCCGGCCATGGCGTCGCCGCCTGAAGCAGCACGCCGGTGACCCCCATCTCCCTCTCTCTGCTCTCGGTCATCCATCTGGAGATCAAGAGCTCAGATTAGAATGTACCCTTTCGCTGGCGCTTTTGCAAAAATCTCCTTATAATTAACTAAATCTTAACCCACGGTCCAAAGCGCAATCACATATTATGTCTTCTTCATTGGAAAGCGTAGTTTTTTTTCGGTTTAGATCCAAAATATGTTTTCACCTATTTATAGTTTTGCCACTAATCTTGTTTTGGCCATAACTTTTATGTTTTAACTCTGATTTGACCCGTTCAACTTACATTAGGTTCATAATTTCATAATCTACGTGTTCATACTATTGTTAGGTAACTTTTTAACTTTTAAAATTTGAGGTTAGATTTAATCTATTATTTTAATAAAGAAAATGTTGTTTAATTCATATCTTCTATGTTTAACTCCGTTTTAGCCCATTCAAGTTGCGTTGGATTCATAATAACATAAACTAAGCATTGGTAACAAAGTTTATCATGTCACTATTTCTGGAATTTCATTGTTTTAACTCTAATTTGAATAATAATTATGCAACTAGATTTTATAAATAAAATATGATTTGTTTTACTTTAGTTTTATAATTCAAATCTAAATTTGACTTAATTCAATTTATATTATATCTTATATATATGAATTTATATAGTTAAAATAAATGAAGCCTATAGTTTTCTTTTCCACGTATAAAGCAAATCTTTCAGTAGTTGTATCTTTTCAACCGTAGCTCCGATCAGTGTGTCCTCTCGCGACTATGTGTTCATAGCGATGCGTAGAATCGTGTTTCAAACTCTTTTATTTATTTTTCTATGATTGGTGTACTATTATAATTTAGATCTATTGTTAGCTTCGTGTATGATTGCATAGATGCTTATGTGGTGCTTTATGATCATGTTCAGTCGGTGAGTTATACGTGATGAATCAAGAAGCAAATCTTTGCAGTTTTGGACTTAAAGAAGGATCTAAGTTTAAGGCAAGTATAGCATGGGATCCTCCTTGTTGTCCTATACACCTTTAATCACTTAATTCATACTGCATGTGTCTACCTTGACTGCCACTAAGGATTTCCTGTGCTTTGTTACCTTGTACCTTGATGCCTTTTGTAACACCTTAAAATTTACCTCTTTTGAAAATAGGTTTAAAATAATTTAATTTTGAATTTTTGCTCATGAAAACATAGGAAAATAAAAATTTTCATTAATTTAAAATTTATTATAAGGTTTAGAAACATGTTTGAGCATACATGCCCTTGCATTTGATTTATTTGGTTGAGTGGTTTTGATTTAAGATTTAAAATGGTTTAAATTGCTTTTGCAAATGAAATTGAAAATGGCTTTGAAGTAAAAGAAAAGAAAGAAAAGAAAATTTGAAGATAAAAGAATTCAAAAGGTTATAAAATTTATTTTTGGAAAACTTAACAAAATTTGCTCATTTTTTCAAATTGAAAAGTGTGATTGAAACCCTGTTCAAACTTGATTTGGATCATATTTGAATGAGGTTTTGAAATAGGAAAATAATTGCAAAGGAATTAAAATTCTCCCTTTCTCTTATTAGGCCCTAAGGCCTGCTTCTCTTTTTCTTTTTGTGGCCTAGCTCTACCTCCCGTAGCCTAGCCGCACGCGTAGGCCCACTCTTTCCCCTCCCTCGCGTTGGCCCAAGTCACCGTGCCAGCCCAACAGGACGACCCGCCAACAAGCCTCCTCTTTCTCTGCCTCTGGCAGCTGGCCCCTCACTCATCGACAGCCGATAGGTGGGACCACCTTGTCCGCTCCATCCCCTCCACCAACTCGTGTCCCACCCGGACTTTGCCACCGCCACTGCCCGGGAGTCCGCGCTTGCCTCACCCCGTGTCATTACCGTGCATGCCAAGCAGCCCGGTCCCATAAATAGAGAGCCCCCACGTCGTGTAGCCTACCACGCGCCCTATCTCACATCGCCTCACCTCGAGCAAGCTTTGCGCCATCGCCGAACTAGCATCGGCTGCCAAATCGCATGTGTCGCCGTCACCGTCCCTCCATTGCTTCAACTGGTACCTCCATCGAGTTCTCCGAGTCTCCCTCTTGCTCCCTGTCTTTTCCCTGTGAAGGATGGTGGTTGGAATCACCAAAACCACCTAGAAGCACCATTTTGGCCATGGCGCCGCCGTGCCCATCTTATCTGGCCCGTCGCCATTGTCCCTCATCCCTCCCGATCCAATCTCCACCATCCAACTCTAATCCAACGACCCGAGTTGGCCTGTACTCCTTCGTCTTGTAGTTTTGCAAAAGAGCCCTTATAAGTATTTAAGTCTTAACCCGTGGTCCAATGCGCAATCACAGATTACGTTTTCTTCTTTGGAAAGCGTAGTTTCTTCGGTTTAGATTCAAAATACGTTTTCACTTATTTACGGTTTTGCCACTGATTTTGTTTTAGCCATAAAATCTTTGTTTTAATTCCGACTTGACCCGTTCAACTGGCGTTAGGTTTGTAATTTCATATTCTAAATGTTCATACTACTATTAGATATGTTTTCAACTTTTAAAATTCAAGATTAGATTTAATCTATTATTTTAATAAAGGAAATCTTGTTTATTTCATATCTTCTGCAGTTTTAGCTCCGCTTTGATCGATTCAAGATGCGTTAGATTCATAGCTACGAGATCTACGCGTTAGTAATAGTGGTTACCATGTCACTATTTCTAGAATTTCATGGTTTAAACTCTAATTTGAATAATAATTATGCAAATGGATTTTATAAATAAAATATGATTTGTTTTACTTTAGTTTTATAATTCGAATCTAAATTTGACTTAATTCATTTTATATAAGCTTTTATATAGTTAAAATAAATGAAGCCTATAGTTTTCTTTTCCCCGTATAAAACAAATCTTTCGGTAGTTGTATCTTTTCAACCGTAGCTCTGATTAGCGCGCTCTTCGCGTCTGTGTGTTCATAGTGAGACAGATTCATTTTACAAACTTTTCAACTTGATTTTATGTTTGGTTTACTGTTCTAATTTAGATCTATTGTTTACTTCGTGTATGATTGCATGGATGCTTGTGTGGTGCTTTATGATCTTGTCTATTCGATGAGTTATATGTGGTGAATCAAGAAGCAAATCTTTGAAGTTTTGGACTTGAAGAAGGATCTAAGTTTAAGGCAAGTATAGCATGGGATCATCCTTGTTGTCCTATACACCTATAATCATTTAATTCATGCTGCATGTGTCTACCTTGACTACCACTAAGGATGTCCTAGTCTTTTGAACTTGTACCTTGATACCTTTGGGTTATTGCATTGGGTAGCTTTGCTAGTGCTCACTTAAAGACCATGATCTTGTAACTTGACTAATGGTATATACAATAAACACTAAAAGATATTTTTTAGCAACATGGAACAAGGGGGCTAGAGCATTGGGCTATTTTATGGTGCTCTAGATTCCTCTCCCTAAGGACTTATATGTAAGTGATCATCTGGGATATACAGTACAACTATGAGGGCTATTTGGCTGTGACTTTATCTCAGTATGAGGACCTTTTCTAGCTTGTTTGAGGTTACCTTTATGGCGCAAGAGGGTTGTGTTCTAGGTTGGATATAGTGCGGCCTTTGTCCATCAGGGTATAGGCTGCGCGTCATTGTGCCTGTCGAAAGGGAGCTCTACATTCGTAGGCCACATAAACCTAGTGGCCCTAACTTGTTAGATGAACCTTTGAAAGGCTTCATAGTGAACCCTATCAATCTTTCTTGGAAGTGGGTCAAGAGATTAGCTACCTCAGGCCAAAGGATAAATCACGACTCATAGTGAAAGTGTACAACATCTACAGAGTATAAAACTAGTATATCAGCCTGTGCTCACGGTCATGAGCGGCCTTGGAACATTTATGGAATAGATGATGAACACAAATGATACTAATGATGAAGATGTTCACTAACGATTACTGTTTATGCTATTCATTATTCATGTCTACCTGATCATGTGTTCATGGTCTTGTGATAAACTTGTTGTTACTCCTTTGCTAAAATTGTGACAATTAAAAGCTAATCATAGTTAAACCTGTGTCAACCTTTTGAGCCTCATGAACCCCATGTTATAT
Organism: Miscanthus floridulus; assembly: GCF_019320115.1. Classification (NCBI taxonomy): domain Eukaryota; kingdom Viridiplantae; phylum Streptophyta; class Magnoliopsida; order Poales; family Poaceae; genus Miscanthus; species Miscanthus floridulus. The sequence goes on from NC_089592.1 coordinate 50,448,841, forward strand.
TTTTTGAGTATGACATATACTTACGCTTTCTTTACTTTTTAAACCTTTGGATAAAAATCTTGGATGGGTACCAGATTGCTAGAGTTTGGAGGAATTAGGCTTGTGATCAACCAGTGAATTGGAGTCTTCACCCAAAGATTGGAGTAGTCTTTCCACTGTTTGCTACCTAAGGTTATATTCTCTATACTAAGTACATTATATATTGAGCATTATCTATTGATATTACCCTTACTTATAGCTATATGTGATATTTGACTTCCTGGGCTCACATATATTGTGTATCTAGTTTTGTTGGGTGCTACACCTTCGGAGTAGTCTTTTCACTGTTTGCTACCTAAGGTTATATTCTCTATACTAAGTACGTTATATATTGAGCATTATCTATTGATATTACCCTTACTTGTAGCTATATGTGAGATTTGACTTCTTGGGCTCACATATGTTGTGTATCTAGTTTTGTTCTTAAAATTAGGTGCTACACCTTTGGGTTATTGCATTGCGTAGCTTTGCTAGTGCTTAACTACAACCATGATCTTGTAACTTGACTAATGGTATATGCAATAAACATTAAAAGATGTTTTTAGCAACATGGAACAAGGGGGCTAGAGTATTGGGCTGTTTTTATGGTGCTCTAGATTCCTCTCCCTAAGGACTTATTTGTAAGTGATCATCCAGGACTTATAGTATAGCTGTGAGGGCTATATGGCTATGGCTTTAGCTTAGTATGAGGACCTTTTCTAGGTTGTTAGTGGTTACCTTTGTGGCACAAGAGGGGCTCTAATTTGTATGATCTCGGCCTACCAAGAGGGTGCACTTTGATTTCTTTGTATTTTGTTAGTCACTCCTTGGAGGGGGGTTCATGCTTATTGACGGGGAAACCTTAGCGGCCCTAACTTGTTAGATGAACCTTTGAAAGGCTTCATAGTGAACCCTGCTGACCTTCCTTGGTAGTGGGTTAAGAGGCTGATCACCTCGAGCAAAAGGGTAAATCACGACTCACAGTAAAAGTGTACAACCTCTACAGAGTGTAAAACTGGTATATCAGCCATGCTCATGGTCACGAGCGGCCTTGGAACATTTACGGAATAGATGATGAACACTAGTGATACTGATGATAAAGATGCTCACTAATGATTATTGTTTATGCTATTCATTATTCATGTTTACCTGATCATGTGTTTTTCTGAGCTTGTGATAAACTTGTTGCCACCCAATTGCTAAAAGATGACTCATTAAAAGCTAATCGCAGTTAAACCAGTGTTAGCCTTTTGAGCCTCATGAACCCCATGTTATATTTGTTGAGTACGACATGTACTTACGCTTGCTTTACTCTTTCAATACTTTGGAAAAATCCCGGATGGATACTAGATTGCTAGAGTTTGGAGGAATTAGGCTTGTGATCAACTAGTTAGTTGTCCCTATGGAACTGGAGTCTTCACCCGAAGATTGGAGTTGTCTTTCCATTGTTTGCTATCTAAGGTTATATCCTTTATACCAAGTACGTTATATACTGAGCATTTGTCTTTTGATATTACCCTTATTTGTAGCTATATGTGAGATTTGACTTCCTAGGCTCACATATGGTGTGTATCTGGTTTTATTCTTAAAACTAGGTGCTATAGATCAACACTATTTGAAAGGGTCTAGTTTTTACATGACAAGCACAAGTCTAGTTACTCTTCCGATGCATGCTAGTGCTTCATTCATCATTCAAGTTACTACTAGCATACACCACACAAGCATGGATATGGAATTTAAAACTTGTGCAATGCAAGCAAACATATGTAATGCACATACAAATACAACATACAAGTTTATGAGCTTACTTCCCCTACTTGTGTACTTCAAATTTTAATTGATCCCCTTATAATGTCATTTTATTTGTTTGCTCTCCCCCTATCACCTTATCTTTGTGAATTACTTCTTCCCCTTTGTCATCAATGACCATAAAAGGTGAGCTCAAATTTTAGAAAGGTTGGGGTGAAACCATGTGAAGTGAGGATCATTTTCCTAATTTGGTTCAATCTAGATCACTTGCAAAAGATATTTAACTCAATTTGATCCAAGGGCAAGCTTCTTCACACCTCTAAATGAGGGTTATCATGCACCATATTGAGTTAAACACTTATAGTTCATTTTCTAGATTAAACAATAGGTTCACAAGCCCACAAATATGTCATATGCTACCACTAGATCATTTTAAGCAAACAAGCAATAGTGGTACCATACAAGCATCAAATTCCTTTGATTTTCATGAATGAGACTTAGACATGATAGGAATGACTAGATGCACTAAACAAGTCCTTAGCAATAGATGAATGACATGTCAACCAATTTTACCTTGCTTTGCTTGAAGGAGAGGCATGTCATATAATGGGGGTGCATCAACACATATTTGAGAAGTCAAGTATGTTCAATTCATTCCTTAGCTTGCAAAACCTTTTCTTATCAAGTGGCTTGGTAAAGATATCAACAAGTTGATCATCGGTGCCACACTCTCAATGCAAATGTTCCCTTTTTGTTGGTGATCTCTTATAAAATGATGGTGAACATCTATGTGCTTTGTTCTTGAATGTTGAACCAGGTTGTTGGTGAGCTTCATGGCACTCTCATTGTCACAAAGCAATGGCACTTGTTTGAATTTGATTCCAAAGTCACTCAAAGTAGCCTTCATCCAAAGTAATTGAGCACAACAACTACCGGCAAAAATGTACTCTACTTTGGCTGTTGAAAGTGCTATACTATTTTGCTTCTTTGATGACCAAGACATAAGTGATCTTCCCAATAGTTGACATATGCCTGATGTGCTCTTTCTCTCAACTTTGCATCCTATATAATCAGAGTCTGAATGTCCAATCAACTCAAATCTTGCTCCTTTGGGATACCACAATCCAACATTTTATGTATGCTTTAAGTACCTTAATATTCTCTTGGTTGCCTTCAAATGACTTTCTTTTGGTGAGGCTTGAAATCTTGCACACATACATACACTAAACATCACATCTGGCCTTGATGTGGTCACATAGAGTAGGCTTCTAATCATAGACCGATACATCTTTTAATCCACCATGTTGCCACTAGCATCATATCCAAGCTTCCATTTTGTAACACCCTCGGTGTTACACTATAAATCATTTACTAAAACATGTCATGAGCATCATGTTTATGTGTTAATGCATGTAATAAAGAGTATAGATCAATTTCCGTAACTCAAAACGATCAACAGAAATATGAAATGAAAGTTAATTCAATAGTCATGTTATATCACTTAGGGTTTAAAACCAATTTTTATTAAGCAAAAATGCTATAGAACATGTATGTGATACTTAAATAAAGTTTGAAGTACAAACTTTGTAGATGACAATGAAATACCTGCGGTCAAAAAATGATATTACTAGCTAATATTTCGAATAGCTTAGAAATGCAATTTGAAATAGAGTTCAACTCAAAACTTAGAAAAATTTTAAAGTTTGTTGGCAGTTAGACATTGCTATGTTTAGCAAACTATTCTGAGGAATTGGGTTAAAGAGTGATGTAGTGCTATAGCTTGCTTAAGTAGCCTCACATACCATCTGGAGTGTAGTGAAGACCGTTTATGTTTAGGAGTAACGGGTTGGTCGCAGTAGAAGCTTTAAAATCCATGCACAGCATGTTTCTGGTTTGTTTCCCTCGCGTGGGCGTGGTCACCGTGCTTTAGTGGTCGTCATTGCCATGTCAGTGTGCCTCACGCGTGCCCGCATGTTGCCACGTTGGGCTTGCCGTGTGTCATGTGGGATTATCCTTGGGCGCTGCCGTGTGAGGAGGCTGCTGCTGCCGCGTGGCCATGCTAAGCTACTGCTCGTCCTACAGCCCTGTCGTGCTGCCCTGTTGCTATGTTGCTACCGCTGTGGTCGCTCTGCCTTGTTGTCGCTCATCGTTTCATGTTGTAGGCTGCCTCATCGCTGTTCACTGCGCCGCTGCCGCGCATTGCTGGAATGCACATGGGGTGCTCCCATTGCGCTCGAGTCATCGCCTTGCCTTAATGGCACTATGGACGCTTGGGCCAGGCCATGCCTGCCATCTCACATGCGCATGTGGCCGGTTGTGGAGGGCACGCTCGTCATTTGTGCTTTGCACAGAAGCACTTGGTTGCGACATACGCGTCCCGCCAGGGCGCATAGCCACGCCACTGTCGTCGTCGTATTTCCCCTTGCTACACCCTACCCGCTACAGTCTCATCACTAGCCACTAGGGGCTCGAGCACGAGCACCAGCCATCAATTCTTTGTGCTCGTGGGTGCTCCCGATCGCTAGGGTCTCAACCGCCACCTCACCGCTTTGAATTGCATCACGATGAGCCCCAATTTGGGAGCTTCCTCTCCGCCGCGCCATTTTAAGCCGCGACTAGGGGCAGCCTCCAGCTCACTTTTTCAAGCCAATCTAGCTACGCCTCTAGTTTAGCCTCCACCTCCACTTCACCCTGTGCACCTCACTTGCACCTCTATTGCCTCAGTCGTAGCCACTAACATGGCCACACCGTCTCAGAGCGCCGCCGCATCCCACCACTTGCACGTGGCTAGCCTTGTTCGAGGAACCTCTGGCCAAACCACCACCACCACAACCAGGGTATGATAGTGATACTATAGAGCTAGCTAGTTCACCCTGTGGTGGCTTAGGGTGATCGGCATGGCCGAGCCGCTGTCGTGCATGGCCGCATGCCATGGTCACCACTTCCACGAGCTCCGCCGCTCCTATAACCTAGGCTAGTGTAGGTGCTAGGGTTGTAGACAGGGGTTAGCCCATTAGTGGAGCTAGTGCAGGTCCCAGCTAGCCGGTGTGGCCATCCAATGCCATCGTCGCTACGCCAGCGCATGCACGGGTGGCCGGAGGACCGAACTGTTGTAAAGGAGAGTAAGGGGAAGGGCTTATTTGCATAGGAGCAATCTGTAGGAATAGTGTTATGGACCTCAAGTTGAATTGTCGACAGATCAATAGTGTTTTTGCCTATGTGCCAGCGTGTGTGGGCTCCCTGCCATGGGCCGCCTCCGCATGTGGGCCACGCCTCGCCTGTGGGCCACCACGCATTCGCGCGCGCGCCTAGGCCGCATGGGCCGAATTGAGTTTATTTTTTCGTGAAAGATATAAATAGCTTTTCATTTGTAGTTCTGAGGTGAACTTTAGTAAATCCTATAAAATCATGTAGGTATCCAAAAATTACGAAACCAATTTTGTTAGGTTCCTAAAATTGTGCTCTATCTGTTAGTGTATTTAGTTCATATATATATATATATATTTGTTGATACCAGCGGCTATTAAATCATTTATGATTGTTTAGTATTATTTAAGTTAGTATTTGTAGGAATTTTTGTGGCAAATTGGTAATAGCTTTGACCATGAAATTTTTGTAGTAGATTCATTGTATTATTATGTGCTCACTGTAATTTTTATAGCCTTAGAATAGGTCAAGAAATATGGTAGCTAAGTACTCATTGTTGTAGTATATAGGAAATCATAATAAGAGTAAGAATATATTTTAGTTGCTAAGTAGCACTTGTAGGTGAAACCCTGCTGGTTTGATGGGAATGATGGTTAGCTCGATGTCATAGTCATTAGAGCTAGCTTAGTGGCTTAGTAGATGTATTCTTATTTTGAGAACTGTTGTTGCCTTAATATTGAGCGTTGCATTGTCATTGCATGCATGTAGAGAATGAGTTGGTGGAGTTTGTGACCGAGGGCGAGTAGGAGTACGAAGAGGTGATTGAAGAGTACAAGGAGGAGGTCCTCGTGTAGGAGGAGGTCCTAGAGCCACCATCGACTGACTGAGCTGACACCAGCGCATGTCCATGGCAAGCCTCGGTGTATAACCCTTATTTTGAATAATCACTGGAAATATATATATCATGTGCATTTATGTTATAGGATTTATATTGAAACTACATGCATAGATATACCTACCTATGAGTCCTACTAGCTTAGGTCGAGTAGCTGCTATGCTTAGGTTTTTCGGTAGCATGAGTAACATGTTGTTACTCACAATAGGTGATTATTATTATCACTCTCATGATAAAATGGTGGAAGGAAATGGAGACCGGGCAGGGAAATGGTATAGGTATTGGTGGATGTAAGAGGCTATGTCTCGTGGATAACAGGGCATAGCTTGGTTATACTATTTTCCCTATCTGTGTCGGTTAAGGACCGACCATTGCATTGGATTCTAGTTAGGTCATAGACTTATTATCCTGAGCACATACTTGTTTATGGGAGCAGGGAAGGCTCATGACTCTCTTATCGTGGGTTCTGGCTCTTTCCTGGATCGACTGATTGGAGGTGGGGATGGTGGAGGTCTAAGCACCACACTGAGTCTAGGGACTTAGGTGTGGGGGCTTGGAGTCTAAGTTTGGACGAGGACCTAGACCCCTTGATAGAAGAGTGATGGGTTGGTCCTGCTTGTGCCTAGAGTACAAGCGGGGCATGTGTTTTGGGGTACCCAGCTAGGCACATTGATTCATGAATCACCAGGTAATCCGGTACGACTTGTCTATGATCTAGCACCGTAGTAAGAACTGGAAGATGAAAGATGGTGAAAAGGATCTGTTTGCTCAACTCTTGCTTGAAAGTAGAATAGGTGCTTACCTAATGGTTAGATAATGAACTAATCATGACTACTAATAAGAAACATACATAAGGATTCACTACTAGTATTGCTTTCCGCAAAAAGGAAACCCAGCAAACCATGAAGCTTATCATATCCTTTAGAGTTGGGAAATTATTCCCACTAGTTGGATAAGTCTTGCGAGTAATTGTATACTCAGGGTTTATTTACCCTATTGTAGGTGCAGCTTGAAGGGTAGCTGTTGTGTGGAGGATTCTTCGGGTGGGCATAGACGGATCCTTGTATTCTACCATTAGATGTTTATTGTAATTCTGCTATTTAAATTCCACACTCTGAACTTGGTACTGTAATAGTGTATTTCTAAGAACTCTGGTTGTATGAAATGGACTAAGTATTGTAAACTCATTCTCATTATTAGATCCTGGAGGAAAAAATGTGGATTATTTGAGTTCTCCCTTAGGGTGTGCTCGATGGAATCCGTTCGATGTAGCTTGCTTTCGGGGTGCTTAGTGTCTAGTGGAAGACGAGCGCCTCCAAAGGTGTGTTATTTCGACTGGTTCTACCACACATTTGTCCCCATTGGTGTACTAATGGCTTTGGTCTCATCCATACCAAACTTCTTGAGCATGTCTTTGATGTACTAGCCTTGACTCACAAATGTACCATTCTTCATTTGCTTGATTTGAAGACCAAGGAAGTAATTAAGCTCTCCAATCATGGACTATCTCAAACTCACTTGCCATCATCTTTCCAAACTATTCACAAAAGTCTTGATTGGTTGATCCAAATATAATATCATCAACATAGATTTGCAACACATACAAGTCATTGCCTAGCTTCTTGGTGAAGAGAGTGGTGTCAACCTTTCCCATCTTAAATCCCTTAGAGAGTAGGAAATCCCTCAATCTCTCATACCATGTTCTTGGTGCTTGCTTCAAACCATACAAAGCCTTTCTCAACTTGTAAACATGGTTGGGTTTCTTCTCATCTTCAAAACCGAGAGGTTGCTCAACATACACAAGCTCACTGATGTACCCATTTAGAAATGCACTCTTCACATCCATTTGATACAACTTGATGTTGTGGGCACAAGCATAGGCTAACAAGATCCTAATTGCTTCCAATCTTGCAACCAGGGCATATGTTTCTCCAAAGTCAAGACCTTCAATTTGAGTGTAACCTTGAGTCACTAATCTTGCTTTATTCCTTACAACTATCCCATCTTGATCTTGCTTGTTCGAAAAGACCCACTTGGTTCCAATCACATTATGATCATTAGGCCTATCAACTAACTCCCATACTTGATTTCTTGTGAAGTTTTTTGGCTCTTCATGCATAGGGTTCACCCAATAACATCCAACAAAGCTCCATCTATCTTCTTAGGTTTAATGTATGACACAAATGAGAAGTGCTCACAAAATGATGCCAATCTTGATCTTGTTTACACACCTTTTGAGATATCACCAATGATAGAATGCAATGGATGATCTCTTACAACATTGGTTGGTTGGAGCACTTGCACTTGATTGCTTGCATTTGATTGATCACTTGGTTGAGATGATGAACTAGCCACTTATTGTTTATCTTGCACTTTGTCATCACTTGCACTAGTTTGATTTTGATCATGAGAACCACTAGCTTACACATTTGAGTTAGAGAGCGCTTGATTCTTGTCATCTTCAACATCAATCACCTTCCTAGGCCTTATGTCACCAATATCTATGTTCTTCATTGCATTGACCAATTGAGTGCCTCTCACATCATCTAGATTTTCATCTTCCTCTTGAGAACCATTGGTTTCATCAAATTCCACATCATGAACCTCCTTAAGAGTACCACTAGCCAAATTCCAAACTCTATAATCCTTGCTAGTAGTTGAGTAATCAAGCAAGAAATCTTCATCACATTTCTTTTCAAACTTGCTCAATCTTGTGCTTTATTCAATATGTAGCATTTGCAACCAAAAACCCAAAAGTATCCAATGCTGGGCTTTCATCCATTCAAGAGCCCATATGGTGTCTTCTCCATCATGGGGTGATAATAGAGTCGGTTGCTATAGTAGCAAGTCATGTTGTGTCAGGGACCTAACACCGGGGTACCCTAGGAGGTGGAACCAATAACCATCGAACGCTAAAAACTTTTGGACAAACAAGGGCGCCGCTATGTTTCTTGCCCGAATGATGGGAGTTTGGTTCTGCCTCGCTCGACGCCTTTGGGCTAGCTCCGCCTTGCCCGAGGGCTTAGGGATAGACTCTACCTCGCCCGACCCCTGAGGGCCAGGCTCGGTCTTGCCCAAGGGATAAGGGCCAGCTCTGCCTCACCCAAGAGCTTAGGGATTGACTCCACCTTGCCCGACCCCCGAGGGACAGGTTCGGTCTCGCCCAAGGGATGCCCACAGCACTGCTTCCTGCTCCAACCCTGCGACCAGGGCTCGCGGGAAGTCTGCTCACTGCTCTTCTCCGACCAGCGCACTGAGGGCCGACTGGAGCCATCCGATCGGGGGCTCCTTGTTCGGAGGGAACCAGAAGATGTGTGGAGAAAGGCAAGGCATGGCTCATAAGTCAAAACCGCTGAACTAGAGTCCATACACTGCGCCCCGGCAGGAAAGGTACTACCAGGGAATGACAGGATGGGTGCTTTAGACCCTTCTAGGCGTAGCAGAGCCTAAATAGTGTTTTGAGCGCATGCTCTTCACCCTATAGTCCCTATAGAGTTGTAGGCGCCGCCTTCAGCCCTCGGATACGGAACCCAACATAGACATACGACAACCACTACGGTCCAGGAAAGGACTCGTGTCCTCCACAAATGACGGATGTGCTGTCACCACGTTATGGCCCCAAGGGAGCGACACCCGCTTCACGGCCCCTCAGGTCCACCAGATTGGAACACTTGCTTCGGCCTCTAGACGCCCTCTCTGATCGGAAGGCCTGTTGTTGAGCGTGGGTAACAGTTGCAAGATGAACCTGTGCTGACAGAAGAATATGTGGAGCTATGGGTAGGCACACAATATGACAGCAAGGATTAGCAATTAACGAGTGCAGAGTAACGATTGTTCAATCCAGATCCAAAGTACAAATCACAGGTGCTGGCTAAGACGTGTTGAGACGTAGTGCAACAAGGTGAAAACAAAGGACGATTGAAAGAACTCACAGAACAAGCAAATAGCCCGGATTTCTCCTTTTTCCTGAATTTTTCCAGGATTTTTCCAAAAGGCACTAGTAGGAAACAAACTTTTTTTTCACTATTTTTTATACTTTTCTCTGAACAAGGATCACAAAAGATGCAACCACAAAAATTGGCACCTACAACTGAGGTGGGATGTGGTCTACAAAAATTCATCACGTTCTCTGAAAAGCGTGTAAAAACTTTGACAATTTTTTTTCTTTATTTTCCCGAATTTTTTTGGCAATTCTGATGAAACCAAACAGGGCGGAGCATAATTTGGGTTGGCTCCAAATGGTGTCAAGAAGCTGCTGTAAAAATTTCAGATTTTTCAGATAAACGAGCGAAAAGTTATGCCTGTTTTACCGAAGGTATCTCAAGGTATGTTTTCCAGGAGGCACAACACGGCGGCGGCAGTTAGGGCAAAGCATCCCTAAACTCTAACACCGATCACAGCAGTAGGTCAACCTAGGGTTTAGGTCGGTGTTAGAGTTTAGGGACGCTTTGCCCTAACTGCCGCCGCCGTGTTGTGCCTCCTGGAAAACATACCTTGAGATACCTTCGGTAAAACAAGCATAACTTTTCGCTCGTTTATCTAAAAAATCTGAAATTTTTACAGCAGCTTCTTGACACCATTTGGAGCCGACCCAAACTATGCTCTGCCCTGTTTGGTTTCATCAGAATTGCCAAAAAAATTCGAGAAAATATAGAAAAAAAATTGTTAAAGTTTTACATGCTTTTCAGAGAACGTGCTGAATTTCTATAGACCACATCCCACCTCAGTTGTAGGTGCCAATTTTTGTGGTTGCATCTTTTGTGATCCTTGTTCAGAGAAAAGTATAAAAAAATAGTGAAAAAAAAGTTTGTTTCCTACTAGTGCCTTTTGGAAAAATCCAGGAAAAATTCAGGAAAAAGGAGAAATCCGGGCTATTTGCTTGTTCTAGTGAGTTCTTTCGATCGTCCTTTGTTTTCACCTTGTTGCGCTATGTCTTGACACTGTCTTAGCCAGCACCTGTGATTTGTACTTTGGATCCGGATTGAACAATCGTTACTCTGCACTCGTTAATTGCTAATCCTTGCTGTCATATTGTGTGCCTACCCATAGCTCCACATATTCTTCTGTCAGCACAGGTTCATCTTGCAACTGTTACCCACGCTCAACAATAGATTGCTTCGCCACTTTGGTTTTGCTCCTGTTTGGCGTTGGTAAGAATACAGGCAAGACGGTGGTAAGCCGCTTGTGATTTTGCATTCCACTTTCACCACCATCACCACCACTTGTTTCCTTTTAGTTGATAGGGATAATACTTTGGTGTTGTCTTTTTCTATCTTCTAACCATGGTAGGAACTCTGACGGACTTCAATGAGTGCGTGTCCAAGGGCGAGCTTGCAACGTTCATGACTGAACAACGCAATCTTATGACCGAGCTGACGCGCAACGTGAACAATCTGGTCACCCGCATTGAACAGCTTGAGCAATGCCCTCCACCTTATCGTGCTGATGATGAAGATGTGGATGCTTTTGGTGATGAAGATGTGTATGCTGACGGTGGTGCCCGTCGCTGCCTCAACTTCAATTGTCGCGGTATGGCAGGTAATAATCATGGTAATAATGATCCTTTTGCTAAAATTAAATTTAGTCTACCTCCTTTTGCTGGTAATGTTGATCCAGAGGCATATTTAGATTGGGAGCTTGCTGTTCAACAAAAATTTGATTCTCATAATGTTCCTGCTGAGCATAGAGTTAGACTTGCTACTAGTGAGTTTACTAATTTTGCTTTGTTCTGGTGGAGTGATCTTTGCAATGCCAATAATGCTGCTGCTGTGCCTCAAACTTGGAATGTTTTAAAGCAACGTATGACATCTCGTTTTGTTCCTCCTTATTACCAACGTGATTTACGTTTGAAACTACAAACTTTAAAACAAGGTGATAAAGGAGTAGAAGCATACTATCAAGAATTGCTTATTGGTTTAGCATGTTGTGGTATAAATGAAGATGATCATGATGCTAGTGTTAGATTTTTTGGTGGTTTAAACTATGATATACACAACATACTTGATTACAAAGAATGGCACAATTTTTCCCAATTGTATCATCTTGCTATTAAGGCCGAACGAGAAGTACAGGGACGCAAACAACACCAGCCTTTTAGGTCTAACAATGGGAGGAATTTTCAGCAGCGTTCCGAGCCAGAGACGCCCAAGCTTCCTGTTGCACCACAACCATCTACACCTCCATTTTCTTCCGGGGTAAGTAAATTGTCTAATGTGCAGTTTCCACTAGCTGAAGAAAGGTGGCACTCCGGGTGCTTCTACTAGCTCCTCCTCGTCCAGCTCTAAAATCATTTGCCACCGATGCAAAGGCATGGGACATGTCATGAAGGAATGCCCCAGTCGTCACGCTTTCATTGCTACCGAGGATGGATATGTAAGTGCTAGTGATGTTGAAGATGATTTAGCCCTTGCTGCTAACATTGATGCAGATCCCACCGAGGGCGATCAAGACAAGGAGGCCATCACCATTGACTCCGTGGCTGCTGCCACGGACTACCCTAGCCTTCTTGTGCAGCGTGTGTTGAGTACACGTGTGGGTCATGAAGAAGAGATGAAGATCCAACGCCACAATTTGTTCCACATGTATCTCATTGTGCAGGGTTGTCGTGTTCTCACTATCATTGATAGCGGGAGTTGCAACAACTTGGTGAGTTCAGATTTGGTTGACAAGCTTGGCTTGACCACATGACAACATTCGTATCCATATAAACTTCAATGGTTCAATAATAGTGGTAAGACTAAGGTAACTAAATCAGCACACATTAGCTTTTTCACAGGCTCTTATCATGATACTGCTGATTTTGATGTTGTCCCTATGCAAGCTTGTTCCATTTTGTTAGGTCGCCCATGGGAATTTGATAATGATGCTTTACACCATGGTAGAACTAATACATACACTATCATACATAAGGACAAGAAAATTACCTTGCTACCTTTGTCTCCTATGGATATTATTAAACATGCTAATGAGATCAAAAATAAACCTCCAACAGACATTGCTAAAAATAATGGGATTAAGTTAAAAGGAGGTGCTTTTCTTGCTACAACTCCTGCTACTACTGAGTTATGTGATAATCTTGATGCACCATGTTATACTATGTTTTGTCAACCTTTTTATGTCTGGTGCATTGCCTACTGTCACTAACCTTTTGCAGGAGTTCGCTAATGATGGGATGGAGTCGAGGACGACTCCAATTCTACAAGGAGGGGATGATGAGGACATCGCCAAGATGGAGTCGAGGACGACTCCAATTCGAGAAGGGGAGGATGATGAGGACATCGCCACTGCTAGACACACCGACGCCATGGTCTTCCCCAAGTTCCAATTCGTTCCCAACTCAGCTGCCACGTCGCCCTCGGATTCATCAGACGCATCGTCACTGTTTTGGTCATAACTTCCTCATACGACATCGAAACAGGCCGTTCTTGGATGCGTTGGAAAGGGGACGATGACGCCGTCATTTTGGATCTGGTCCCAGCTCCAAAAGGTCCATGGATCATTCTGTGTGACCACGGCAAGGTGCTGCAGTCACCTATTTGGGCCAACTTGGCCATGTATCATGTCGGGCCTTAAGCCCAAGTTGTGGGCGCCCAACCCCTGGCCGTCCCCAACCCTAGGTCGAGTCTTAGACTATAAACACAGCCACCGCTGCTGCTACACAATTGGGTTTTATTTAGAGTTTAGTTTTCCATCGAGGAACTGAATCGTTCATTGTAACTATGGTGACAAATCCTTTTACAGTGATCTAGGGCCCCCGTTCTTGATCTCCTCCACTGTGTCGATTAGTCCTTTGGAACCGAGTTCTTGAATCCTTTATTGATATTCGTGTCATTCATATTTGCAATTTCAGATTGCGTGTTTTACCTTCTTGCTTGTGCTCTTCGATTCGCTTGTAGGAAAAGCCTTCTTGGCGAGGTCAATCAAGTTGTGCTTGGTTGATAACCAACAGAGTAGTGGTGTAATGGTTGCAAGGTTCGAATTGTGTCTGATTTGAAGCTGGATCGCCAATGTTGAGATCTCCACAAATCAAACTTACCGGCTACCTCTCGGAAGATCGGGCCTGTACTCATCACTTGCCCTCAGCGCTACTTTAGACCCCGACCCCACATCCCTCCGACAGGAACTCATAGGAACCAGAAGGCATGCAGAGCAAGGCTGGGCAAGGATCATAAGTCAAAACCACTATACCAGAGTCCATACCCTACGTAGGGCAGTACTCTGTAGCCATCCTGACATTCTATAGTGGCATCGATAGTATTGTAGGCGCTTATCATCCTTTCGCACCTGCCGGAATGGACAACTAGGCTTGGTAGATGTGAACAACAAGGCTAGGTAGCGTAGACACCCTAGACCTCACTTGTAAAGTCGTCCCCTTCATCTATAAAAGGGAGTGTGCTTCCTCCAACAAAGGGACAGACTCTTGACGAACAACACACATCACACATAGTCAAGCTGCTATTAGGCTCTTAACATCCTTTCGACCCTTCCATCAGAGACTTGGGACCAGTCCCTCTCTCGACCGTTTGTACCCCCTACTATGAACTGTTTTTTGGTGCTAATAACATGAGTGGCAATAGACTGGATGTAGAGACATTTGGCCCAAACCAGTATAAATCCTGTGTCCTTTAGCGTACCATCTAGGCCTAACGCACATCACTATAAATTTACTTGCCGGTGCTTGTACGAAACACCAATAGTTGGCACACCAGGTAGGGGACTTTGTATGTTCCAAATCAGGACTCGGATGGCCACCCACGCAATCAGCTGGGTCCCAGGCACACACGTGCATTTCGGTAACCTAGATTTCATCGTTACACTAGGAGGAGAGCTGGCGCTGGCCCGCACGGCCATCCAGTCTCTCCCTTCTGTCAGCTTCAGCCACTAGAGGCTTGAGGGCCAGCTCAGTGACTCCCTTGGACCCTAGTTATACAGAGAGGCCTTGTGCTGCATCACCCTCTCTCTAGAAGGCCACGTGCGGAGCACCCCGATGGCATTTCTATTCGATCTCTGCAATGCCACGGCGACCGCTGGCCACCTTCTAGCACTACGCATGGTTTAGCCACCCACGGACAGCGAGTTCATGGGGACAATTGAACATGATACAGAGACTCTCCATAGGCTCCTCATGGAGGAGCCAAGATCATCCTCCTAGCTCTAACTCCAGTAGGGGGAGCCACCACCCTTCCCGGGAATGCTTCATGGCGCAAACCCCCAAGGGGCACATTGAAAGTGTCTCTAGGGAAGAGGCCACCCCAACAAGCAACCCTGGCAGCAGGTCTAGGGAGGAGACAGCGGCCCCATCTTGCCTAAGGATGGAGCAGCTAAGGGCCCGCAAGCTAGAGATTGATGAGGCCAGGCAAGGGCTCATCTGGGAGTACGCGGACATCAATCGCGAGATTGAACGATGCGTAGATGGGGGGCGCACGTGCCACTGGCCCGGACTACACACCAGAGGATCCTCATTGATGATAGGACCCTCCCTCACTTCGCTTGGGCAAGTCAAAACATTGCCGCTGCGATGGCCTTGCTGCACGGCCTTCTGGAGGCCGCGACGTCCGAGGATCACTGGGCCCACCGAGAGATTCGCATGTTTCTCGAGCGCGTTGCGGCGCAGTAGGCAGAAAGCTCGTTGTCTCAGCAATGCGAGCCCGACGCCAGCCAGCGCACGCCTTCGGTGTGCCCCACCAAGGACTGCATCCATTCAATAGACACCGCCAGATGGCAGGCAGCACTCCACTGTCTTAGTACATCAACGTCTCGGCCACAACCACGACGGGCGCAATGCCATCGACACCCACAGGCGCACCCATGGAGATGGAAGGGAAGGAGCCCACCATGGCTATCATCCCTAATGCGGTGAACGCTACGACAATGGCGAGGACTGGAGCTCAAGCCCTGGCCTGCTAGGCCCTCAGGCCTTTAGCCGACACATCCTCAACGCTGCTTTCCCACCAAGGTACCGACCACCCACCAATATCCCTAAATATTCTGGAGAAACAAACCCTAGTCTTTGGCTCGAAGACTATCGGCTTGCTTGTCAAGCCGGTGGTGCGAGTGATGACGATTTCATTATTTGCAATCTCCCGCTATTCTTGGCCAATTTGGCATGAGCATGGTTGGAGCACCTACCGTCCAACGCCATTCAAAGTTGGACGGATCTCATGGAGATTTTTGTGGGGAACTTCCAGGGCACGTACAAATGCCCTAGAAACCTATGGGACCTCAAGAACTACCGCTAGAAGGCTGATGAAACCCTCCGTGGGTACATCCGGCGCTTCACCTGGTAGTGCAACAAGCTCCCTAACGTCGCCGATGCCGACATGATAGGAGCCTTCCTATCCAGGATAACCTGTGAATCCCTAGGTCCACAAGCTAGGGCGCAGGGGCCCGCAGACCACCAAGGAACTCCTGGACATTGCCACCAGCCATGCCTTAGGAGAGGAGGCGGTCGGAGCCATCTTCGACCGCTCTGACGGCAAGGTGAGGCGAGACAAGGATGCCGGCGAGGGCACCTCCAACCATCCCACCAAAAGAAAAAACAAGAAGCAACGACGCGACAGCTCGCTCGTGGCCTGCTACCGACCGCAAGGGTGGCTGGAAGCCCATGGAGGGCACTTCGAACCACTTTAAAAAAATGCTCGAGGGGCCATGCCCAAACCACGCTTTCCTGGCCAAGCATCTATACAAGGATTGCGGCCTCATGCACAAATACTTGTCCGGGGGCCTCACAATCGTCGGCCCAAAGCGGCCCAAAGCAGCTCACTGCCTATTTATTTAAACACCCTCTTAGCCTGACCCCTCCTTACATTTGCGGAACCAAAAGCACGGCGTGTGGGAATAAAACGATAAGTACAACTGGACGAACCACCAGACCCTATGCTCCGTCGGCTATAGAGTCTTTTTGGTTCACTAGCATAATCGCGTTCATAGTTTCTCACACTACTAGCCTTAGCTCCCACCTTCCCAAAAGGAGTTTGGAGGGGTCCACCTATAGAGCCCCCCTTCAGGGGGAAGCTGGCAGATCGCTTAAAAATCAATCGCAAAAACAAAAGTAGCGATACTTATGTAGGTTACTGTCGGCCTCATCGAAAACATTGGACCCTGAACCTGGCTCGGACACGTCTAGTAGGAGCTTCCCATGGCTCATACCACCAAGGTAACGTTACTGACCCCCGCTTTCGTTTCGATTAAACTATATGTTAAATTAATACGTCCTAAACAGTTGCATATGCAAATTCTTGCATCCCAACTGCTTCGTGTCACGTCACGAAGCGGTAGTCGCTTCATTCAATATGAGTGACGCCTGACCGCGGTTCAAAGGCCAGGCCCACGAAGGGCTCAAGGCCACCTCGTGTCAAATAGAGCCAGGGGAGGAAAACCGAAATGAGCCCCAGCGTCCTTGCCCGACCCTGTTTAGAAGCGGACAGAGACATCTTGACCTTTCTCGTTCGATTCTAACCTCGAGCTAGACCCACAGAATCTCCATCGAGGAGAGGCCAACGGGCCGCCTGAGCCCAACAAATGGCTCGGGCATCTACGGGAGGTGGGTTCAGAAGTAGTGGAATGCCACATGAGGGCTCTACCGATCCCATCAGTGAATGATGGATCCGGATTCCACATGAACATACCCGTTAGTGAGCTCATTGAGCACGACACTCGAGCCGTCGAGGCAAGTGTCATCAACTCAGCCCCTCCGGTCGTGGAAACCGAGGACTGGGGTAGTGTGTGAAAACACGGCCGACCCCTAGCAGACCCTAAAAAGGGCTTGAGGGCTCGAGCCACTCGATCCAAGATCGAGAGATTGAGGTTCGATGGTTGACCAGCGAAGGGTCCAGGGCCGCCTCGCTGTCAAACAAGAGCTAGGGGAGAAAACACAGATGAGCCTCAACGGCCTTTGCCTTACCTGCATTAAGGCAAGTAGGGTTGTCTCAACCTTCTTGTTCAATCCTAGCCTCTAGCTGAGCCCAGTAGACCCATAGAAACCCCATTGAGGGGGAATCTATTGGAAGGCAAGCAAAGGAGTAACGGAATACCCCCCGAGGGCTTCGTCGACCTTGCCACGAAGCAAACAGGATCGGATTTCATCCGAACATCCCTGTTAGCAAGCTCATAACAGCATGGTCACGCAGCGATCATCAAAGTCCTAGGTAAGAGGTACAAGTAAATACAAAACGTAAGTTCGCCTCCCTCGCTCCAGTCTCCAGTAACATACGACCCCAGCAACTGCAAGGGGTCGGATCTCACTCGGGAGCTGATAAAGGTATGGGAACCTCGTTTCTTTTTTTTTGAGAAAATATTACATTTGAGCTCCTCTTCGCATCAAGACCAGTGGCAAGATTCGGGGGAATAGACTGGCAAGATGGCGTCATTGCTGGGGATCGAACCCGGGTCACCCACGTGAGCCCACGCCTCGACAGCTATGGTAATTTTGCTCACCAGCACATTTAAAATTTCCTCCACAAAACTTTGGGCCCTACGGTCTTAACAAATGGAAGGATCAATTGTCGAAATCTTTTCATCACAAAAAAGAGAAGAAGGTAAGATTAAACAAATGAAATGAAAATTATGAAACCATTTCTAGGACACAAAAATACTGACACTACATATTACAAATAAGTGTTTATCAAGCTAACTACTTCTACAAAAGGGAGAACCTCTTGTTTCAGCTGATCTGCCAGGTTCCGCGCAAGGGGAGCCACTGCCTTTTCCATCTTGTCTAGCTCATTGTCATCATAAATAGGTGCAAAACCATGACTGATTACCTTCAGGTTGATCTCTTGATCTTAATGGGAATGGGCGATAGCAAAGGCTTGGGTGATCCCGGCATGGAAGGCGTCCTCCTCAAGTTGGCCTACCCACGCTGTGATTCCCGCGGCACGAGCTGCAAGCAAGCTAGATCCTTCTGGTTACGCCACCTCTAGGGAGTCGGTAACCACACCGATGGTAGTTTGCAGTAGGTCGTGCTCATCGCTTTCGACCCGGAGGATCTCTCGCACCTTGGCAAGCTCCTTCTCCAACCTGGTAACAACATTCTCAACGTCCAACCTCCGGCTCACCGCATCCCCAAGATCCACCTGGAGGGAGTCGGCCACCCCACGTGCCTCATCGCGCTCTCAGATGGCCTAGTCCGCCCTCTGCTGCAACACCATGGACCTCTCCTCAGCCTTAAGCCTAAGATCTCGCTCCGTCTTGAGCTCTGCTAGGAGCTCGCCAGCCTGCTCACTAGCCGCGGCATTCTTCTGCAGCAACTCATCTCACTCCTTTCAGAGCCTGGCAATCTCCTCCTCATCAAGCTTCATCCTCACCGACAAATCCTCAAACATCGCATGGAACTCCTCCATGTCACAACGCGCCTTGGCCTCCCGCCACTGGACGATAGCAAGCTGCGCGCTCACATCTCCTCATAGCTAGGCCTCCTCAGGTGAGGTGGTCCCACTCCGCCTTTCGCTCACAGAGAAACCAGGATTTGTTCCGGCTATGGGCAGCAAGATTTTGAAAAGAAGACCAGTATCAAAAACACGAAAACACAAGGATACAAAAAGGAGGAGAACAAGGCGAATACCCAGCTAGAAGGAACGATGATTTCACGTAGGGCTCCATTGGCCTGGTTCAAGGCATTGATCACGGCCGAGAACCCGATGTCAAGGTTCTCTCGCTCCACACTCTCAGCAACATCATCAAGCGAGAACAGAGCCGACGATGGATCTTGAGCATCCATCAATTGGAGCATCGGCTCACTCTGCATGGGGGAACGACTGCCCCTCGACAACAGGGCTGGGGGTGATGGCCGACGAGTCCTTCCCACCACCGCCAAGACGCCCGGAGACCCACCAGCCATATCCTCCCCCGTCTGGCCCAGCTCGGAGGCCACCACGGCCGCATCCGACCCCGTCGAGCCTGACGCGGTCGCGGCCTCCCCCATCTGGACCTCCGATGGCGCTGGACTACGCCGCTCCCTCGGATGCCACTATGGCCGCATCCAACTCCGCCCGATCTGCGTTGGGTGCCAGTCTCTAGTGGCCATCGAAGGCATGGACTATGCCACCCCCTCGGACATGACCATGGCTGTGTCCGGCTGCTCCTGGCCTGACACGGTCATGGTCACCTATTCAGCAACCACCAAGGGCGCGGGCGCCACCGCGGGCGCTGCCGAACCGGCCAACGAGGCCACGACGCTCCTGCTCGAAATAGGGGCGACATCGGGTAGCACCAGCCGTCCCATCTGAAGGGCAAGGCTCTTCTTGGGTGCCGACCCTAGAGGGTGGCCCCATCGCAAGAATCTGCAAAAGAGGAAAAAGCATAAGATCAGAACAGAAAAATAAAGGGAACAACGAGGGGAGCTGATGACATACTCTGACACTTTCGGGCGGTGGGTACATTTTGGGGATGAACCCCTGGACCCCTGCTCCAACTCATGTGGGCAGGACCGTTTTGAGCCTCCCCCCTGCTCTGAGGCAGGGGGCCCATCTCCCTTGTCTCATGAGGCACGGCGCCAGAGCCGCTCCCCTCCATCACCTCTTGGGGCGCGGTGTCAGAGCCGCTCCCCTCCACCGTCTCATGGGGTGTAGCACCGGAGCCACACCCCTCCATCACCTCTTGGGGCACGGCGTCAGAGCCACTCCCCTCCACTGTCTCATGGGGCGCAGCACTAGAGCCGCTCCCCTCCATCACCTCTTGGGGCGTGGCGTCGGAGCCGCTCCCCTCTACCATCTCATGGGGCATAGCACCAGAGCCGCTCCCCTCCATCACCTCTCGGGGCATGGCGTCAGAGCCGCCCCCTCCACCAGCACCACAGGGACGTTCTCAGATCCGACCCCTCCTGTCCACCGATCCTTCACCGGCACCCCGAGGGTAGCGGCGGATCCATCGGTTCCCGCTAGGACCTAGGGGAAGGTCTGGCTCCACTGCTCCTGCAGACTCGCTTCCCTCCATGTGGAATGGGAAGGGTCCCTACAGTGGGCAATGAGTCCTTGTTCACCAGGTCACCCCAATCCACACTGGCTGCTTCCTCATCCGACTCGTTGTCATCATCATCGTCTTCACTGCTTGTCTCCTCTCCTCAATCTCGACCTTGCTGCTTCCATATCGCCTTCTTCTTCACAAGCTCCTACGTCTTCTTGTCCCAACCAGCCACGGCGCAGTTCGCTGCTACCCGGGTTGGGTCCTTCGGCAATGGAGCCAGGCTGTCCTTGAAGTGCAGTCCCCTCGACTGGTCCTGCCATCCCAAGGTTAACATCAGGGGATAAAAAATTACAAGAGAAGAAAGGAGCAAGAGGCAAGAAAACTTACGAAGTCAACAAACCTCGGTTCCAATCGCATCGGGGGATGCCCTGGCACTGGATACACGAAGTCAAGGACATTGCCAGCAGAGTCCTTCATGGGCTCCATTGCCTCCTTGATTCGCTGCACCACTTCAGAGTAAGGGAGCGCCTCGTCGACGAGCGCTATCCCTTCGAGCGATGCTTCGGGCACCATCTGATATAGGGGTATTACGCGCGCCATCAGTGGCACCACCCTCCCTACATGGTAGGCGCCGATGATCCCTAACCCCTTCACTGCCCCTCTACTTCAGAGTTTGGATGGTGGCGAGAAGGCTATTGAGTTGCTTCTTCCCCTTACCCAGGGACACCCCACCCCCACTGACCCTGGGGCCTCCAAGATGTAGCGCTTAGTGAAAGCTGGCAAGGGGGCGGCGATGTCATTCTTGATATAAAACCATTGCGAATGCCACCCCTTGTTGGAGGTGGACAAATGCATTAGCGGGTACATCCTCCCTCGGTTGTTGCGGAGGTGGATGCTGGCACACCCCATCGGCGCATGCAGCTCTTACTACTCGACCCGCCTCTTCACCAGATTAACAGCAAAGATATACCGCCACAGGTCAAAGTGGGGACTGATCCCCAAGAACCCCTTGCATAGAGCGACGAATGCTGCAATGTGCTAGATCCCATTAGGGGTAAGGTGCTGCAGTTCCACCTGATAATAGTCCAGCAATCCCCAGAAAAATGGATGGGCAGGCATGGTGAATCCCCGCTCATGGAAGTGAGCAAAAGACACGACATACCCTTCAAGCGGCTGCTGTAATAGAACCGAACCAATTATACAAAATTAAGTAAGAAAATCATCTGCCAGCGCAGACGATTTAGCAAACGTAAGCCCGTATAACCCGGTAGTCCATGAAATCACGAAGGATTTCAAACCAACTCACATACCAGCCAAGATCATAATAAGTTTAGCGGTCACCATCACATATTACATAAAAGTTTGCATCTCAGATACATCAAAGTTTAAACATAGTTATTACAAAACGAGTTCAAATAGAAGTAGCGGAAGCCATTTGTTCAAAACCACACACACTCACACAGAGTTCAAATACAGTGCCAGCTAATGATCATCTCCAACAAAAGCATCAGACGAGACATAAGGAATGACCATGCCCATGGTCCTAAGCATCACCCATCGTAGGATAAAGGCAGTTGATACAGTAGCCGTAATACATCTGCCCATCTGTAATAAGTGGGAATAAAACCCTGAGTACGAGAAGGTACTCAGCTAGACTTACCCGACATAACCGAAAATACAGTGACACCAAGGATTATGAAGGCTTTATAGTAGGGTAGCTGACTCATTTGCAAAAAGAAACATTTTTAGCATTTAAGAACCTTTCCAAAAGCATTATTGTCAAGTTAATTATTTATCACTTGTCGACTAGATTTGCACCTATACTAGAGCAAAACATGTGATTAAGCAGATAATGATAACCAATGATCATTAACAACTTCCATATTGTCATATTCACTATAACTGTCCAAGTGTTCCATCAACATTACTACGATGAAGTAACTCAAGTCAAGTGCTCACTATCCAGGAGCGATGGCGATTCGAATCGATTCCTAACCAGCTGGTGATTTATTCCTTACACAAACCTCAGTCACCCTGCTAAAGTGAGGTATCAGTCACTGAGTCAACTATCTAGGAATCTTGAGTTTGCCAGGAACCACATGTACCTAGGGGTCGACCAACTGCACTTTGGTCTTATCATCTCGCCCTCGTGTCCTACCACACCTGCTTCGGCACAGTGCGCTATGGGCAATCTACTCGGCCCGAATAATCTCCTAGCTTCATGGTCAAAATGTACTTTATTTCGGCCAGCTAAATGTAAGGCATGCGTTCAACATGACTCGAGGCCCAACAACGGTCTGTCCTTAATCGACACAGACGGAAAGCACTACAGTCCAAAACTCTGTAAGTCTCTGTCCGGTCTCAACTTCATTTAACACTTAGTTATACCATGACTACATATTTATCCAAGCAGATCCAGGTAACCACCTATAGCTCGCAGGTGACAGGAAATCACCCGACTTCTATCGGTCTAAGCCAGCTAAGCATTGACTCGACTACGGATACCAGGGTAACAAGGATATAGTATAACAAAGGTAGACAAGGTATAATGCAACAACGGTTGCAAACAACTCCTGAACGTAATGCATCAATTAAAGTAAAGCAGTTAATTAACAATTGCAAACCGGGGAGAAAATGCTCTGGGGCTTGCCTCTCTCAAAGGAGCTTGGGCGGTGATCGGGGCACTCCGAAAGTTCCTCAACGTCCTCCTCGTCGGCTTCGGGCACTTCCTGCGGCTGCACCTCGAGCTGCTCCTCGAGCTCCTCGGGTATGATGACTGGGTTCTCGGTTTGCGATCCTGTATGATGCATGTGCGTAAGTGATTATGCAAAAAGTGCATCGGATGAAATGAATACAATGGATATGCTTGAATGCAAGGTAGTCAACATCATCCAAAAACATATACTACAAGCACATGTCATCTACTGCATTCTCTTCTACTACTAATATGCTAAGTCAACACATCTCATTAAATGCTTCAAAAATACACCAAAGCTTCACTAATTTCTTAATCACACATAAAGTAACACTTGATTAAACCCTAATTAATAAAAGGTTTGAATAGCAACATCTATTGTTATTGCTTAGAAAAATCTTAGAAAATTACCATAGCACAGTACTACCTTAAGTAGTCTACCATCAGATTTTTATGGTATTTTAATGAGGGGATTGGCCTACACAAAAATAACAAGCAATGGCATGATTATGAACATGAAAATACTTTGTACTGTGAAAAGTGTCAAACACTAGATGAAATATTTTTCCTATGTTCTACACAACAAATAATCACTGTACAAAAATTATCACATGCATGTTTTATACAAATTTTGCTCTCTAACAAAAATAACAAAAATCAGCCATTAAAGGCACTTGAACTACACCTCATAATTTTTCTACAGTACATGCATGACACATATTTTTCCTAGGAAGTACATTACACAAGAAGAGTAACAAACTTAGAATCATATTTTTCTGATACATATAGGATTTACTAACCATTTTACAAGATATCAGCAATATCAAGAATTAATTAAAGCTCTACAGAAAAGTATCTCAAAAATAACATGCAATATTTTTATCATGTAGATCTGGTGACAAGGAACCTAGCAAAATTTGTTTCAACAAATTTGGAGCCAAAATGAGTACACAAACATTTTCCAAAGAATTTAACAGAAATCTAAAAAAGCATTTCTTAAATCCCTTTTAAAATCAGTCGACACAATTGCTGGGTGCACCCGGTGCTGTGCACCCAGAACCTACACCAGCCACTGTAGCTGGGCCCTGTGGCCCCATGGGTCAGCGACCCGAGAGCAGGGGAGGAGCTCCGGTGATCGGTGCTCACCGGCGGCGAGCCCTTCCGGTGGCGCGGGTGGTGCCAGCGTGCACACCACGCCAAGCCACACCGGCTGGGAGGGTGGAGGTGGCCCGGCGGCATGACAAACCACACAGCCACGGTAGCGCACTTGCTGGAGAGGAAGGAGGCGGCCAAGCTTGGCCCTTACCTCGACGACGGCGGCCGCGAGCGAGCGCAAGCGAGGCAGGGATCCTAGGCGGAGCTGCTGGCGGCGAGAATCGAAGGAAGAAGGCGTGGAAGGGGGTATGTCGCCGGTGGGGCAGCAGCGATGTTCGGTGGCGAGAGCGGGCGCGCGCTGCTACTGGCGCTGTGTCTGAGAGAGCAGGAGGGCGAAGTGGAGAGCGCAGCGGCTTCAGTAGATGAAGGACAGTGCGTGGAAGTGGAGACAGGCCATGGCTGCTGCGCGGCGTGCGTCGTCGGCGTATGGCGGCCACGCGGCGAGCGCGTCCTAACATGGTCGGGCACGGCATGCGGGAAAGGCACGGTGCAGTGCTGGGGTAGGCCGGGCAAGCGGGCCAGCGTGGAGGCAGGCCAGGCGCGCGAGGTGGGCTGGGCCACGGCGAAGGCGTTGCTGGGCCAGACGTGGGGCGGGCAAGCGGCGGGTGTGGTTGGCAGGCCGAGCCGGCTTCGGCCGTGGGCCGAGAAGCAGGGCGACGGCCTGTTAAGCGAAAATGAAATAATTTTCTTTTTATTTCTCAAATAAACAAAACTCAAATTCCATTTTGAGCCATTTAAAAGCATTTTCACAATTTGGTGTAAAAATGAAGTTTGTTCCATTTTTCAATATCTACAACTTTGCTTTTATGACCAAAGTCAAATTCCGAATAGATTTTGATTACCAAATTAAACTCAATATTAATTCAAAACCCTAATTTTGAAGAATTATTTTTAAATCAAAATTTGGCAATAATTTAAATACAAACTTTGCTCCAAAAATTGTGCTAAATAATTCTAGATGATTTACAATCATAGCCAAACATGTTTTACTAACCTAGCAAGCATAATTTGGGCAAAAACAACTCTAAACAAGTGTATGCAACATTCATGTTTCGCGAGCATGTTTCATATGTTTTGAAGCAGGGTTTCAGTTATTATTTACATGATTAGGCATGTATGATTAGGATGCTTGATGATGCACAATATGCATGATTTGTAGTGCCTAAATGCTGGCATAACACCGGGGTGTTACAGCCCTCCTCCCTTATGAAAATCTCGTCCCGAGATTTGGGTTACGAACCATTTGTTATAAAAATCTTCATAAGCTTTTATAGATATTCTCCCGTTTCCCAAGTTGCATCTCCCTCATCATGATGATTCCACTATATCTTGTATGTTTTCACCACACTATTCCGAGTAGCACGTTCTTTAGTGTCTAACACACGGACCGGTTGCTCATGATACACCAAATCTGATTTGAGTTGGATGCCTTGAGGTTCTATTCTTTCCTCTGGAACACGCAAACACTTCTTGAGATGTGATACATGGAAAACTGGGAAGACGGTACTCATTGTCTCAGGTAACTCTAACTTGTAAGCTACTGGACCTCTACATTTTCTGCCATACAAAGCTTCGAATGGAGCCATCTAGATGCTTTCTTGATAACTGTTATTGTAAGCAAACTCAGCTAATGGTAACTATGACTCCCATGATCCCTTAGAAGACAACACACAGGCTCTTAACATATCCTCCAAAACAGCATTCACTCGTTCAGTCTGACGATCTGTCTAAGGATGATAAGCGGTACTACGAATCAAACTAGTTCCTAAGCCTTTGTGTAAATGTTCCCAAAAGTGAGCCATGAACTAGGGCCCTCTATCAGATACTATAGTCTTTGGTATACCATGCAACCTCACAATTTCTGCGATATACTTCTTGGCATATTGAGGTGGTCGATATTCTGTCTTGATAGGCAAGAAATGAGCGGTCTTAGTAAGACGGTCCACAATCACCCAAATCGAATCATGCCCCTTTTGAGTAGTGGGCAATCCCAAGATAAAATCCATACTTATATCATCCCACTTCCAACTAGGTATGGACAAAGGTTGCAACAAACCGGTAGGTTTTATATGAATAGCTTTTACTCTACAACACGTGTCACATCTAGCAACATATGCTGTAACTTCTTTCTTCATTTTGGTCCACCAATAACGAGGTCTTAGTTCTTGATACATCTTACTACTTCCTGGATGGATAGATAGCTTAGAAAGGTGAGCTTCATCCATGAGTTTATTCCTAAGCTCTCGATCCTTGGGAACCACAAGACGGTCATCAAACCACAACATGCCCTGTTCATCCACTCTAAAGTGCTTAGACAACTTTCATTTTATTTTCTCTTTGATGTGGAATATTCCCTTGTCAGTTTTTTGGCCTTCTATTATCTTACTCTCCAAAGAGCAACTAATCTGAATACTATGTAACATAGTAGGATGCATCAGATTAAACCCATCTTCAAGTAATGGCTGCACATTCAAGCCATGTGACTTTCTACTCAAAGCATCTGCCACTACATTGGCCTTTCTAGGATGATATTGCACATTCAAGTTGTAATCTTTGATCAATTCCAACCATCTACGCTGTCTCATGTTCAACTTGGGTTGGGTAAAGATGTACTTGAGACTCTTGTGATCTGTGAAAATGTTGCACACATTACCAAGTAGATAATGTCTCCAAATTTTTAGGGCATGCACGACTGTAGCAAGTTCAAGATCATGTGTTGGATAGTTGACCTTGTGCTTTCTCAATTGACGTGAGGCATAAGCAATGACTCTCCTTTCTTGCATAAGAACATAGCCCAATCTAGTTTTTGATGCGTCACAAAACACATCAAATGGTTTCTCAATGTCTGGTTGTGCGAGAACAGGAGCAGCGGTCAACAGCTTCCGCAAGGTGTGGAAAGCTGCTTCGCACTCCTCTGTCCACACAAACTTGTGATCTTTCTGTAGCAGACTTGTCATTGGCTTGGCAATCTTTGAGAAGTCCGGTATAAAATGACAGTAGTAACCGGCTAATCCTAAGAAACTTCTAATCTCAGGAACTATGGTCGGTGCCTTCCAATCCATAACCTCTTGCACCTTACTTGGATCGACTGAAACTCCATTTTCTGACAAAATGTGACCAAGGAAAGGAACTTTCTTCAACTAGAATTCGCATTTGCTAAACTTAGCATACAACTTATGATCTCTAAGTTTGGTCAAGACAATTCTCAGATGCTCTTCATGGTCCTTCTCGTTCTCGGAGTACACCAGAATGTCATCGATAAACACAACCACAAACTTATCCAATTCTGGCATGAAAACTGTATTCATCAAAAACATAAAGTATGCAGGAGCATTTGTTAAGCCAAAGGACATGACAAGATACTCATACAACCCATATCTGGTGGAAAATGCAGTTTTCGGTATATCTTGTGGCCTAATCTTGATCTGATGATAATCGAATCTCAAATCTATTTTTGAGAACACCTTAGCCTTGGCTAACTGGTCAAACAGAACATCAATATGAGGCAAGGGATACTTATTCTTGATGGTTACAGCGCTAAGTGGCCTATAATCCACGCACATTCTCAACATGCCCTCTTTCTTCTTCTTCACAAACAAGGCAGGACATCCCCATTCATACTTTCTTGGCCGGATAAACCCCTTTTTTTATAACTCTTCTAGTTGCTTCTTCAGCTTAGCTAATTCATCTAGAGGCATCCGATAGGGTCTCCTTGAAATCGGAGCTGTTTCGGGGATTAACTCAATTCCAAACTCAATATCCCTATCTGGCGGAAGACCAGGTAGCTCATCCGGGAATACATCCGGAAACTCACACACTACCAGAATCTGATGAATAGGAATAACTTCAGTAGCACATGTCATACTTATAAGGTCTGTTCTCCGAGGCAATGGTACTTGGAAAGTACCCTCACCCAGGGGATCCTTAAGGGTAAGTACCTGACTTCTGGTATCTATGACTGCTCCCCAATCCTTCATCCAATTCATCCCTATAATGACATCCAAAACTAGTCCATGCATAAATATCAAGTTTACTCGAAACTTTCTGCTACCTAATTCAAGGGTTGCCCCTCGAGCCATCCGGTTGGTCAAAACATCAGCCCCTGCTAAACTTATATGGTAACCATAACCCAATTCTATGCATAGTTGTTCATATTTCTATGCAAATGCTTGACTCATAAAAGAATGTGATGATCTAGAATCAAATAGAACAACTGCAGGGTTTTCATTGACAGGAAACTTACCAGCGGTTATGGCTCTCCCTTAGGAATTTCATCCACAGTCGTACTATGCACCCTAGCATTATAAGTCTACTGCTTCTTCTTGGGCGGATAAGGACAGAACCTTGAGAAGTGGCTGGGTTGATCACAATTATAGCAGGGTCCCTCTCACTGTCCTAGTAGATCCCACAACTCCCTTGGAACTACCTTGTACCGTGTTGCGGCTGCCTTGTTGGGTTGTACTGCCATCTTGTAAGGCTTCTAGGGTCCACGAAAATTCTGACCTCTCTACTGAGGTGGCCTGAACCTTGCGCTAGGTGCCAATGGACGATAGGGAGGATGACCTCCCATAGGTGTTCTTGCTTGGGATGGACCACCTTCTAGGGCTCTCTTGCGAGTCTTGGCTGTGGTGCTGGCGTTGTTGTTCTTTTCCTGCTTCAGACAATCGCTGATGAAGTCATTGAATCTGGCGCGGTTGTTGGTACCCACATGCTTCATCATCTTTGGATTGAGTCCCCTCTTGAAACTAGAGATTCTCTTAGCATCGGTGTCAACCATGTCGGGAGCATAATGACACAAGTTGTTGAAGGCATGCAAATATTGTGTCACGGTCTTGGTGCCCTGATTCAACGCCAAGAACTCTCCCAACTTCATCTCGGTCAGCCCGGGTGGAATATAAACTCCACAGAAGGCCTCAGCGAACTCTCTCCACGAAATCTGAGCATTGGAGGGAAGGTGGTGCGATGGTGCTTCCACCATATTCCTGCTGGTCCTTGCAACTGATGTGCAGCATACTCTGTTTTCAATACCTCAGTCATCCTCAACACATGGAATTTATCTTCCATAGTGTTGATCCATTCTTCAGCATCAGGGGTTCCATTGCTTCCTTGAATATGGCGGCCTGGTGTCCATAAAATCTTTGAAGCTGCTGTATTGATTCACCCCAATGCCACCACCCTAATTGTTACCACGCTGAACGTTGTTGGCGATGGTACGCAGAAAATCCTCCATGTTCTTCTGGGATTGTTTCGTATTGCACTGACTCCCGAGCAACTGGGTGAGGAACATCTCTAGGGTAAATGGGGGAGGAGGTGGCAAATGCGGTTCATGGGGAGGCTCATTGTTGTTGCCGTGGTTTCCACCACCACCATCGGTCCCCGCACCGTTAGCACCGGTCTCAGCGGCCTCATACAGTGGTACAGCGAGTATTTGTCATCTGCATATTTCAGCAACAAGTAATGATTGAATGAAGCTGTAATAATTGCGAGTGAAGGAAAAATTATGCCATACTGAATTTACTGGAGAGAATAAATTCATACAATAAAACAGAGGCACAACAATCGCATCCCAATTAAAACAACATCACTAATCAAATTACTTCAACAGCAAACATCGCGTCCATACAACCAAATTGCCAGCATACATACACTGGACTTTTATGTGTTCAGATATCCCATTAATAGCCAAGTTCCAATTATATGCCAAGTCTCATAAGTTCAAAACAAGATACATTAGGTTACATGCCAACAAAAGAAAGGTCATCGCGACAGGACCTAGATACTAGCGCAAGGCAACTAGCCTACTCCTCAGGGCTGTCGTTGGGATCGGAGATGTCACCATCGCCCTCAGGTGAAACTACAAGCTCGTCCTCATTGTCGTCGTCGATGTCCATGCCAGCAGCATCTGGAGGAGCATATGGGCCAACCCCATTGTAGAGCACGTGAAACTCCTTGTGTAGGTTGACGTTGTACTCCTCTAGCTCATCGACCCTCTGCAGTAGAAGGTCCCTCTCATCCTAGACTTCATTCCTCTCCTGAACCAACTGTCCAATCATGCGGTCTGCATTGTTGTTGGCCTGAGTCAATGTATGCACCCACTACATAGCTCTATCACCTCTCTCAACCGCCTGGTTTCGCTGTAAGTTCATATCTGCCAACTGCTCCTACAAACTAGCTATAGCACGTGCTTGTCTCTTCTTCTGCTTTCTCCCCTTGAGCTTATCATGACCACATAAGCTAGTCAAAGTCCAGTAGGTACTCTCAAGACCCTCATACGCTCTAATGGCGGCGAACATAGCACTCATAGCATGGTTGTCGCTAGCCTGTCCCTCAGCTGGACCTCTGACCAAAGCACTTCCCTGAGGCTGAACCCAAATAGCCTCACGAGGATCATCCCTAGGAAAAGTGCTAGCTAGAGCTGCTACAAGCTCACTGGGAAATCTGCTCATGATATCCCTGATGACACGGAAAGCTGCTCCCTCTGCACCCTCAGCAGGAGTGCGACCCTCAAACTCCAAGTGCCAACCATCCCAATCTAGAGCATCACCGAGAGCAGGAACCATGATCTCTACTACTGCAAGTCCATCCTCTGCTAACTGGCTCTCATTCCAAGAGTACACCAGCTCTTGACCCTCTGGGTACCCCACATCATGGAGCACTCTCCAAAGCAAGGTCGGCATGCCAAACTCGCTCAAGAAGGTGTCCGTGGTGCTGGTGCTCCCTCAGGGCCAACGGACGTCGAGGTGCTCTTCCTCTGGTGGACTTACTGGGCAGTCTTCCTTGTGCGGGCCATCTGTAGCAAAAGTTCTTTTATTACCCCGTGGAAACATATTTTAGGTGATACAACTTTTATCAAAATGAGATAATCAATTTATAAGGGGAGGAATGCATGACATGAATGAAATGCACAAGTAATATGATGTATGTACGTGCCGTACGTTCTCACAAACTTATGAAATAAATAATTTCTAGCGACAAATTCGGTGGCATACAAATGATCTCTCAAATACATAGCTAATACGTTCTACACGATAGCGTTGTTATGTACCTACAGAAGATTCATTTCAGCCCAATTCCCAATGAATGCATAAAAGTAGTAAATTTTTTTATCTACACGCTCTACACGAATCCCCAGATACGTGTACAACTGGTAGTAACTACCCGAACCATCATCCAATTGACGGCATCGCCTCAACAGACGGAAGACCCACACATGAGATACCTTTGTAAAACATGCGTAGAATATGTAATTACTCCAGCATCATATAAGCATTCACCCTAGATCGGCTGGTGTATCCGATCATGCTCTCACAGCTCACACTTACCGAGGCGTAGAGGCAAATGACCCATACACTACCACTCAAACAAGTGGCACTCATACAATAGCATGCCGTATGAGCTGACAAAAGAGAAATATGATGCAAGATCCCCAAGTCAGTACTTAATTAAGCCACCTAGAGTCCTTAACTGGGCATAAAGGATATGACCACTGGCACACTTTTAGTTTGAAAATCACGTTTTTTAAATGCCTTTTTGTTTTAAATACACTTGTGAATAGTAACACGCTAAACCATGCTCTATGCCAGCTATAACAGAACCGACCAATTATATGAAATTAAGTAAGAAAATCATCCGCCAGCGCAGATGATTTAGCAACGTAAGCCCGTATAACCCGGTAGTCCATGAAATCATGAAGGATTTCAAACCAACTCACATACCTAGCCAAGATCATAATAAGTTTAGCGGTCACCATCACATATTACATAAAAGTTTACATCTTAGATACATCAGAGTTGAAACATAGTTATTACAAAACGAGTTCAAATAGAAGTAGCGGAAGCCATTTGTTCAAAACCACACACTCACACGGAGTTCAAATACAGTGCCAGCTAATGATCATCTCCAACAAAAGCATCAGACGAGACATAAGGAATAACCATGCCCATGGTCCTAAGCATCACCCATCGTAGGATAAAGGCAGTTGATACAGTAGCCGTAATACATCTGCCCATCTATAACAAGTGGGAATAAAACCCTGAGTACGAGAAGGTACTCAGCTAGACTTACCCGACATAACCGAAAATAAGTGACACCAAGGATTATGAAGGCTTTATAGTAGGGTAGCTGACTCATTTGCAAAAAGAAGCATTTTTAGCATTTCAAGAACCTTTCCAAAAGCATATTGTCAAGTTAATTATTTATCACATGTCGACTAGATTTGCACCTATACTAGAGCAAAACATGTGATTAAGCAGATAATGATAACCAATGATCATTAACAACTTCCATATTGTCATATTCACTATAACTATTCAAGTGTTCCATCAACATTACTACGATGAAGTAACTCAAGTCAAGTGCTCACTATCCAGGAGCGATGACGATTCGAATCGATTCCTAACCAGCTGGTGATTTATTCCTTACACAAACCTCACTCACCCGCTAAAGTGAGGTATCGGTCACCGAGTCAACTATCTAGGAATCTCGAGTTTGCCAGGAACCACATGTACCCAGGGGCCGACCGACTGCACTTTAGTCTTATCATCTCGCCCCCATGTCCTACCACACCTGCTCTGGCACAGTGCACTGCGGGCAATCTACTCGGCCTGAATAATCTCCTAGCTTTGCGGTCGAAAGGTACTTTATTCGGCCAGCTAAATGTAAGGCATGCATTCAACATGACTTGAGGCCCAACAATGGTCGGTCCTTAATCGACATAGACGGAAAGCACTACAGTCAAAAACTCTATAAGACTCCATCCGGTCTCAACTTCATTTAACACTTAGTTATACCATGACTACATATTTATCCAAGCAGATCCAAGTAACCACCTATAGCTCGCAGGTGATAGGAAATCACCCGACTTCTACCGGTCTAAGCCAGCTAAGCATTGACTCGACTGCGGATACCAGGGTAACAAGGATATAGTATAACAAAGGTAGACAAGGTAAATGCTAAGCAACATTGCAAACAACTCCTAAACATAATTGTAACACCCTAGGTGTTTGCTTCCACTAAATTGCATTTCATTTCATAAACATATGCATCATCTATGTCATCATGCCATTGTTACTGAAACATGCATATGCAAGCATTTTCAACTGTGTGTGTTTCATACTTGATTGTTATGAATAGTAATGGTGTAACCTATGAATGCAGCATGAATTTCTCATACCTTGAAAACATGGCAATATGGTAGTAAAGAGACAAGATGTAAAATAACAACAAAGTCATGAAACATGTGAAACATTGCATTGCAACATTTGGTCCCTTGGACCCTAGTTATACAGAGAGGCCTTGTGCTGCATCACCCTCTCTCTAGAAGGCCACGTGCGGAGCACCCCGATGGCATTTCTATTCGATCTCTGCAATGCCACGGCGACCGCTGGCCACCTTCTAGCACTACTGCATGGTTTAGCCACCCACGGACAGCGAGTTCATGGGGACAATTGAACATGATACTAGAGACTCTCCATAGGCTCCTCATGGAGGAGCCAAGATCATCCTCCTAGCTCTAACTCCAGTAGGGGGAGCCACCACCCTTCCCGGGAATGCTTCATGGCGCAAACCCCCAAGGGGCACATTGAAAGTGTCTCTAGGGAAGAGGCCACCCCAACAAGCAACCCTGGCAGCAGGTCTAGGGAGGAGACAGCGGCCCCATCTTGCCTAAGGATGGAGCAGCTAAGGGCCCGCAAGCTAGAGATTGATGAGGCCAGGCAAGGGCTCATCCTGGGAGTACGCAGACATCAATCGCGAGATTGAACGACTGCGTAGATGGGGGGCGCACGTGCCACTGGCCCAGGACTACACACCAGAGGATCCTCATTGATGATAGGACCCTCCCTCACTTCGCTTGGGCAAGTCAAAACATTGCCGCTGTGATGGCCTTGCTGCACGGCCTTCTGGAGGCCGCGACGTCCGAGGATCACTGGGCCCACCGAGAGATTCGCATGTTTCTCGAGCGCGTTGCGGCGCAGTAGGCAGAAAGCTCGTTGTCTCAGCAATGCGAGCCCGACGCCAGCCAGCGCACGCCTTCGGTGTGCCCCACCAAGGACTGCATCCATTCAATAGACACCGCCAGATGGCAGGCAGCACTCCACTGTCTTAGTACATCAACGTCTCGGCCACAACCACGACGGGCGCAATGCCATCGACACCCACAGGCGCACCCATGGAGATGGAAGGGAAGGAGCCCACCATGGCTATCATCCCTAATGCGGTGAACGCTACGACAATGGCGAGGACTGGAGCTCAAGCCCTGGCCTGCTAGGCCCTCAGGCCTTTAGCCGACACATCCTCAACGCTGCTTTCCCACCAAGGTACCGACCACCCACCAATATCCCTAAATATTCTGGAGAAACAAACCCTAGTCTTTGGCTCGAAGACTATCGGCTTGCTTGTCAAGCCGGTGGTGCGAGTGATGACGATTTCATTATTTGCAATCTCCCGCTATTCTTGGCCAATTTGGCATGAGCATGGTTGGAGCACCTACCGTCCAACGCCATTCAAAGTTGGACGGATCTCATGGAGATTTTTGTGGGGAACTTCCAGGGCACGTACAAATGCCCTAGAAACCTATGGGACCTCAAGAACTACCGCTAGAAGGCTGATGAAACCCTCCGTGGGTACATCCGGCTGCTTCACCTGGTAGTGCAACAAGCTCCCTAACGTCGCCGATGCCGACATGATAGGAGCCTTCCTATCCAGGATAACCTGTGAATCCCTAGGTCCACAAGCTAGGGCGCAGGGGCCCGCAGACCACCAAGGAACTCCTGGACATTGCCACCAGCCATGCCTTAGGAGAGGAGGCGGTCGGAGCCATCTTCGACCGCTCTGACGGCAAGGTGAGGCGAGACAAGGATGCCGGCGAGGGCACCTCCAACCATCCCACCAAAAGAAAAAACAAGAAGCAACGACGCGACAGCTCGCTCGTGGCTGCTACCGACCGCAAGGGTGGCTGGAAGCCCATGGAGGGCACTTCGAACCACTTTAAAAAAATGCTCGAGGGGCCATGCCCAAACCACGCTTTCCTGGCCAAGCATCTATACAAGGATTGCGGCCTCATGCACAAATACTTGTCCGGGGGCCTCACAATCGTCGGCCCAAAGCGGCCCAAAGCAGCTCACTGCCTATTTATTTAAACACCCTCTTAGCCTGACCCCTCCTTACATTTGCGGAACCAAAAGCACGGCGTGTGGGAATAAAACGATAAGTACAACTGGACGAACCACCAGACCCTATGCTCCGTCGGCTATAGAGTCTTTTTGGTTCACTAGCATAATCGCGTTCATAGTTTCTCACACTACTAGCCTTAGCTCCCACCTTCCCAAAAGGAGTTTGGAGGGGTCCACCTATAGAGCCCCCCTTCAGGGGGAAGCTGGCAGATCGCTTAAAAATCAATCGCAAAAACAAAAGTAGCGATACTTATGTAGGTTACGCCGGCCTCATCGAAAACATTGGACCCGAACCTGGCTCGGACACGTCTAGTAGGAGCTTCCCATGGCTCATACCACCAAGGTAACGTTACTGACCCCCGCTTTCGTTTCGATTAAACTATATGTTAAATTAATACGTCTAAACGTTGCATATGCAAATTCTTGCATCCCAACGCTTCGTGTCACGTCACGAAGCGGTAGTCGCTTCATTCAATATGAGTGACGCCTGACCGCGGTTCAAAGGCCGGCCCACGAAGGGCTCAAGGCCACCTCGTGTCAAATAGAGCCAGGGGAGGAAAACCGAAATGAGCCCCAGCGTCCTTGCCCGACCCTGTTTAGAAGCGGACAGAGACATCTTGACCTTTCTCGTTCGATTCTAACCTCGAGCTAGACCCACAGAATCTCCATCGAGGAGAGGCCAACGGGCCGCCTGAGCCCAACAAATGGCTCGGGCATCTACGGGAGGTGGGTTCAGAAGTAGTGGAATGCCACATGAGGGCTCTACCGATCCCATCAGTGAATGATGGATCCGGATTCCACATGAACATACCCGTTAGTGAGCTCATTGAGCACGACACTCGAGCCGTCGAGGCAAGTGTCATCAACTCAGCCCCTCCGGTCGTGGAAACCGAGGATGGGGTAGTGTGTGAAAACACGGCCGACCCCTAGCAGACCCTAAAAAGGGCTTGAGGGCTCGAGCCACTCGATCCAAGATCGAGAGATTGAGGTTCGATGGTTGACCAGCGAAGGGTCCAGGGCCGCCTCGCGTCAAACAAGAGCTAGGGGAGAAAACACAGATGAGCCTCAACGGCCTTTGCCTTACCTGCATTAAGGCAAGTAGGGTTGTCTCAACCTTCTTGTTCAATCCAGCCTCTAGCTGAGCCCGTAGACCCATAGAAACCCCATTGAGGGGGAATCTATTGGAAGGCAAGCAAAGGAGTAACGGAATACCCCCCGAGGGCTTCGTCGACCTTGCCACGAAGCAAACAGGATCGGATTTCATCCGAACATCCCTGTTAGCAAGCTCATAACACATGGTCACGCAGCGATCATCAAAGTCCTAGGTAAGAGGTACAAGTAAATACAAAACGTAAGTTCGCCTCCCTCGCTCCAGTCTCCAGTAACATACGACCCCAGCAACTGCAAGGGGTCGGATCTCACTCGGGAGCTGATAAAGGTATGGGAACCTCGTTTCTTTTTTTTTGAGAAAATATTACATTTGAGCTCCTCTTCGCATCAAGACCAGTGGCAAGATTCGGGGGAATAGACTGGCAAGATGGCGTCATTGCTGGGGATCGAACCCGGGTCACCCACGTGAGCCCACGCCTCGACAGCTATGGTAATTTTGCTCACCAGCACATTTAAAATTTCCTCCACAAAACTTTGGGCCCTACGGTCTTAACAAATGGAAGGATCAATTGTCGAAATCTTTTCATCACAAAAAAGAGAAGAAGGTAAGATTAAACAAATGAAATGAAAATTATGAAACCATTTCTAGGACACAAAAATACTGACACTACATATTACAAATAAGTGTTTATCAAGCTAACTACTTCTACAAAAGGGAGAACCTCTTGTTTCAGCTGATCTGCCAGGTTCCGCGCAAGGGGAGCCACTGCCTTTTCCATCTTGTCTAGCTCATTGTCATCATAAATAGGTGCAAAACCATGACTGATTACCTTCAGGTTGATCTCTTGATCTTAATGGGAATGGGCGATAGCAAAGGCTTGGGTGATCCCGGCATGGAAGGCGTCCTCCTCAAGTTGGCCTACCCACGCTGTGATTCCCGCGGCACGAGCTGCAAGCAAGCTAGATCCTTCTGGTTACGCCACCTCTAGGGAGTCGGTAACCACACCGATGGTAGTTTGCAGTAGGTCGTGCTCATCGCTTTCGACCCGGAGGATCTCTCGCACCTTGGCAAGCTCCTTCTCCAACCTGGTAACAACATTCTCAACGTCCAACCTCCGGCTCACCGCATCCCCAAGATCCACCTGGAGGGAGTCGGCCACCCCACGTGCCTCATCGCGCTCTCAGATGGCCTAGTCCGCCCTCTGCTGCAACACCATGGACCTCTCCTCAGCCTTAAGCCTAAGATCTCGCTCCGTCTTGAGCTCTGCTAGGAGCTCGCCAGCCTGCTCACTAGCCGCGGCATTCTTCTGCAGCAACTCATCTCACTCCTTTCAGAGCCTGGCAATCTCCTCCTCATCAAGCTTCATCCTCACCGACAAATCCTCAAACATCGCATGGAACTCCTCCATGTCACAACGCGCCTTGGCCTCCCGCCACTGGACGATAGCAAGCTGCGCGCTCACATCTCCTCATAGCTAGGCCTCCTCGGTGAGGTGGTCCCACTCCGCCTTTCGCTCACAGAGAAACCAGGATTTGTTCCGGCTATGGGCAGCAAGATTTTGAAAAGAAGACCAGTATCAAAAACACGAAAACACAAGGATACAAAAAGGAGGAGAACAAGGCGAATACCCAGCTAGAAGGAACGATGATTTCACGTAGGGCTCCATTGGCCTGGTTCAAGGCATTGATCACGGCCGAGAACCCGATGTCAAGGTTCTCTCGCTCCACACTCTCAGCAACATCATCAAGCGAGAACAGAGCCGACGACGGATCTTGAGCATCCATCAATTGGAGCATCGGCTCACTCTGCATGGGGGAACGACTGCCCCTCGACAACAGGGCTGGGGGTGATGGCCGACGAGTCCTTCCCACCACCGCCAAGACGCCCGGAGACCCACCAGCCATATCCTCCCCCGTCCGGCCCAGCTCGGAGGCCACCACGGCCGCATCCGACCCCGTCGAGCCTGACGCGGTCGCGGCCTCCCCCATCTGGACCTCCGATGGCGCGGACTACGCCGCTCCCTCGGATGCCACTGTGGCCGCATCCAACTCCGCCCGATCTGCGTTGGGTGCCGTCTCTGTGGCCATCGAAGGCATGGACTATGCCACCCCCTCGGACATGACCATGGCTGTGTCCGGCTGCTCCTGGCCTGACACGGTCATGGTCACCTATTCAGCAACCACCAAGGGCGCGGGCGCCACCGCGGGCGCTGCCGAACCGGCCAACGAGGCCACGACGCTCCTGCTCGAAATAGGGGCGACATCGGGTAGCACCAGCCGTCCCATCTGAAGGGCAAGGCTCTTCTTGGGTGCCGACCCTAGAGGGTGGCCCCATCGCAAGAATCTGCAAAAGAGGAAAAAGCATAAGATCAGAACAGAAAAATAAAGGGAACAACGAGGGGAGCTGATGACATACTCTGACACTTTCGGGCGGTGGGTACATTTTGGGGATGAACCCCTGGACCCCTGCTCCAACTCATGTGGGCAGGACCGTTTTGAGCCTCCCCCCTGCTCTGAGGCAGGGGGCCCATCTCCCTTGTCTCATGAGGCACGGCGCCAGAGCCGCTCCCCTCCATCACCTCTTGGGGCGCGGTGTCAGAGCCGCTCCCCTCCACCGTCTCATGGGGTGTAGCACCGGAGCCACACCCCTCCATCACCTCTTGGGGCACGGCGTCAGAGCCACTCCCCTCCACTGTCTCATGGGGCGCAGCACTAGAGCCGCTCCCCTCCATCACCTCTTGGGGCGTGGCGTCGGAGCCGCTCCCCTCTACCATCTCATGGGGCATAGCACCAGAGCCGCTCCCCTCCATCACCTCTCGGGGCATGGCGTCAGAGCCGCCCCCTCCACCAGCACCACAGGGACGTTCTCAGATCCGACCCCTCCTGTCCACCGATCCTTCACCGGCACCCCGAGGGTAGCGGCGGATCCATCGGTTCCCGCTAGACCTAGGGGAAGGTCTGGCTCCACTGCTCCTGCAGACTCGCTTCCCTCCATGTGGAATGGGAAGGGTCCCTACGTGGGCAATGAGTCCTTGTTCACCAGGTCACCCCAATCCACACTGGCTGCTTCCTCATCCGACTCGTTGTCATCATCATCGTCTTCACTGCTTGTCTCCTCTCCTCAATCTCGACCTTGCTGCTTCCATATCGCCTTCTTCTTCACAAGCTCCTACGTCTTCTTGTCCCAACCAGCCACGGCGCAGTTCGCTGCTACCCGGGTTGGGTCCTTCGGCAATGGAGCCAGGCTGTCCTTGAAGTGCAGTCCCCTCGACTGGTCCTGCCATCCCAAGGTTAACATCAGGGGATAAAAAATTACAAGAGAAGAAAGGAGCAAGAGGCAAGAAAACTTACGAAGTCAACAAACCTCGGTTCCAATCGCATCGGGGGATGCCCTGGCACTGGATACACGAAGTCAAGGACATTGCCAGCAGAGTCCTTCATGGGCTCCATTGCCTCCTTGATTCGCTGCACCACTTCAGAGTAAGGGAGCGCCTCGTCGACGAGCGCTATCCCTTCGAGCGATGCTTCGGGCACCATCTGATATAGGGGTATTACGCGCGCCATCAGTGGCACCACCCTCCCTACATGGTAGGCGCCGATGATCCCTAACCCCTTCACGCCCCTCTACTTCAGAGTTTGGATGGTGGCGAGAAGGCTATTGAGTTGCTTCTTCCCCTTACCCAGGACACCCCACCCCCACGACCCCGGGGCCTCCAAGATGTAGCGCTTAGTGAAAGCTGGCAAGGGGGCGGCGATGTCGTTCTTGATATAAAACCATTGCGAATGCCACCCCTTGTTGGAGGTGGACAAATGCATTAGCGGGTACATCCTCCCTCGGTTGTTGCGGAGGTGGATGCTGGCACACCCCATCGGCGCATGCAGCTCTTACTACTCGACCCGCCTCTTCACCAGATTAACAGCAAAGATATACCGCCACAGGTCAAAGTGGGGACTGATCCCCAAGAACCCCTTGCATAGAGCGACGAATGCTGCAATGTGCTAGATCCCATTAGGGGTAAGGTGCTGCAGTTCCACCTGATAATAGTCCAGCAATCCCCAGAAAAACGGATGGGCAGGCATGGTGAATCCCCGCTCATGGAAGTGAGCAAAAGACACGACATACCCTTCAAGCGGCTGCTGTAATAGAACCGACCAATTATACAAAATTAAGTAAGAAAATCATCTGCCAGCGCAGACGATTTAGCAAACGTAAGCCCGTATAACCCGGTAGTCCATGAAATCACGAAGGATTTCAAACCAACTCACATACCAGCCAAGATCATAATAAGTTTAGCGGTCACCATCACATATTACATAAAAGTTTGCATCTCAGATACATCAAAGTTTAAACATAGTTATTACAAAACGAGTTCAAATAGAAGTAGCGGAAGCCATTTGTTCAAAACCACACACACTCACACAGAGTTCAAATACAGTGCCAGCTAATGATCATCTCCAACAAAAGCATCAGACGAGACATAAGGAATGACCATGCCCATGGTCCTAAGCATCACCCATCGTAGGATAAAGGCAGTTGATACAGTAGCCGTAATACATCTGCCCATCTGTAACAAGTGGGAATAAAACCCTGAGTACGAGAAGGTACTCAGCTAGACTTACCCGACATAACCGAAAATACGTGACACCAAGGATTATGAAGGCTTTATAGTAGGGTAGCTGACTCATTTGCAAAAAGAAACATTTTTAGCATTTAAGAACCTTTCCAAAAGCATTATTGTCAAGTTAATTATTTATCACTTGTCGACTAGATTTGCACCTATACTAGAGCAAAACATGTGATTAAGCAGATAATGATAACCAATGATCATTAACAACTTCCATATTGTCATATTCACTATAACTGTCCAAGTGTTCCATCAACATTACTACGATGAAGTAACTCAAGTCAAGTGCTCACTATCCAGGAGCGATGGCGATTCGAATCGATTCCTAACCAGCTGGTGATTTATTCCTTACACAAACCTCAGTCACCTGCTAAAGTGAGGTATCAGTCACTGAGTCAACTATCTAGGAATCTTGAGTTTGCCAGGAACCACATGTACCTAGGGGTCGACCAACTGCACTTTGGTCTTATCATCTCGCCCTCGTGTCCTACCACACCTGCTTCGGCACAGTGCGCTACGGGCAATCTACTCGGCCCGAATAATCTCCTAGCTTCGTGGTCAAAATGTACTTTATTTGGCCAGCTAAATGTAAGGCATGCGTTCAACATGACTCGAGGCCCAACAACGGTCTGTCCTTAATCGACACAGACGGAAAGCACTACAGTCCAAAACTCTGTAAGTCTCTGTCCGGTCTCAACTTCATTTAACACTTAGTTATACCATGACTACATATTTATCCAAGCAGATCCAGGTAACCACCTATAGCTCGCAGGTGACAGGAAATCACCCGACTTCTATCGGTCTAAGCCAGCTAAGCATTGACTCGACTACGGATACCAGGGTAACAAGGATATAGTATAACAAAGGTAGACAAGGTATAATGCAACAACGGTTGCAAACAACTCCTGAACGTAATGCATCAATTAAAGTAAAGCAGTTAATTAACAATTGCAAACCGGGGAGAAAATGCTCTGGGGCTTGCCTCTCTCAAAGGAGCTTGGGCGGTGATCGGGGCACTCCGAAAGTTCCTCAACGTCCTCCTCGTTGGCTTTGGGCACTTCCTGCGGCTGCACCTCGAGCTGCTCCTCGAGCTCCTCGGGTATGATGACTGGGTTCTCGGTTTGCGATCCTGTATGATGCATGTGCGTAAGTGATTATGCAAAAAGTGCATCGGATGAAATGAATACAATGGATATGCTTGAATGCAAGGTAGTCAACATCATCCAAAAACATATACTACAAGCACATGTCATCTACTGCATTCTCTTCTACTACTAATATGCTAAGTCAACACATCTCATTAAATGCTTCAAAAATACACCAAAGCTTCACTAATTTCTTAATCACACATAAAGTAACACTTGATTAAACCCTAATTAATAAA
Source organism: Miscanthus floridulus (assembly GCF_019320115.1). Lineage (NCBI taxonomy): Eukaryota > Viridiplantae > Streptophyta > Magnoliopsida > Poales > Poaceae > Miscanthus > Miscanthus floridulus. Next base: position 50,491,691 of record NC_089592.1, read on the forward strand.
AGGTTTGAATAGCAACATCTATTGTTATTGCTTAGAAAAATCTTAGAAAATTACCATAGCACAGTACTACCTTAAGTAGTCTACCATCAGATTTTTATGGTATTTTAATGAGGGGATTGGCCTACACAAAAATAACAAGCAATGGCATGATTATGAACATGAAAATACTTTGTACTGTGAAAAGTGTCAAACACTAGATGAAATATTTTTCCTATGTTCTACACAACAAATAATCACTGTACAAAAATTATCACATGCATGTTTTATACAAATTTTGCTCTCTAACAAAAATAACAAAAATCAGCCATTAAAGGCACTTGAACTACACCTCATAATTTTTCTACAGTACATGCATGACACATATTTTTCCTAGGAAGTACATTACACAAGAAGAGTAACAAACTTAGAATCATATTTTTCTGATACATATAGGATTTACTAACCATTTTACAAGATATCAGCAATATCAAGAATTAATTAAAGCTCTACAGAAAAGTATCTCAAAAATAACATGCAATATTTTTATCATGTAGATCTGGTGACAAGGAACCTAGCAAAATTTGTTTCAACAAATTTGGAGCCAAAATGAGTACACAAACATTTTCCAAAGAATTTAACAGAAATCTAAAAAAGCATTTCTTAAATCCCTTTTAAAATCAGTCGACACAATTGCTGGGTGCACCCGGTGCTGTGCACCCAGAACCTACACCAGCCACTGTAGCTGGGCCCTGTGGCCCCATGGGTCAGCGACCCGAGAGCAGGGGAGGAGCTCCGGTGATCGGTGCTCACCGGCGGCGAGCCCTTCCGGTGGCGCGGGTGGTGCCAGCGTGCACACCACGCCAAGCCACACCGGCTGGGAGGGTGGAGGTGGCCCGGCGGCATGACAAACCACACAGCCACGGTAGCGCACTTGCTGGAGAGGAAGGAGGCGGCCAAGCTTGGCCCTTACCTCGACGACGGCGGCCGCGAGCGAGCGCAAGCGAGGCAGGGATCCTAGGCGGAGCTGCTGGCGGCGAGAATCGAAGGAAGAAGGCGTGGAAGGGGGTATGTCGCCGGTGGGGCAGCAGCGATGTTCGGTGGCGAGAGCGGGCGCGCGCTGCTACTGGCGCTGTGTCTGAGAGAGCAGGAGGGCGAAGTGGAGAGCGCAGCGGCTTCAGTAGATGAAGGACAGTGCGTGGAAGTGGAGACAGGCCATGGCTGCTGCGCGGCGTGCGTCGTCGGCGTATGGCGGCCACGCGGCGAGCGCGTCCTAACATGGTCGGGCACGGCATGCGGGAAAGGCACGGTGCAGTGCTGGGGTAGGCCGGGCAAGCGGGCCAGCGTGGAGGCAGGCCAGGCGCGCGAGGTGGGCTGGGCCACGGCGAAGGCGTTGCTGGGCCAGACGTGGGGCGGGCAAGCGGCGGGTGTGGTTGGCAGGCCGAGCCGGCTTCGGCCGTGGGCCGAGAAGCAGGGCGACGGCCTGTTAAGCGAAAATGAAATAATTTTCTTTTTATTTCTCAAATAAACAAAACTCAAATTCCATTTTGAGCCATTTAAAAGCATTTTCACAATTTGGTGTAAAAATGAAGTTTGTTCCATTTTTCAATATCTACAACTTTGCTTTTATGACCAAAGTCAAATTCCGAATAGATTTTGATTACCAAATTAAACTCAATATTAATTCAAAACCCTAATTTTGAAGAATTATTTTTAAATCAAAATTTGGCAATAATTTAAATACAAACTTTGCTCCAAAAATTGTGCTAAATAATTCTAGATGATTTACAATCATAGCCAAACATGTTTTACTAACCTAGCAAGCATAATTTGGGCAAAAACAACTCTAAACAAGTGTATGCAACATTCATGTTTCGCGAGCATGTTTCATATGTTTTGAAGCAGGGTTTCAGTTATTATTTACATGATTAGGCATGTATGATTAGGATGCTTGATGATGCACAATATGCATGATTTGTAGTGCCTAAATGCTGGCATAACACCGGGGTGTTACAGCCCTCCTCCCTTATGAAAATCTCGTCCCGAGATTTGGGTTACGAACCATTTGTTATAAAAATCTTCATAAGCTTTTTATAGATATTCTCCCGTTTCCCAAGTTGCATCTCCCTCATCATGATGATTCCACTATATCTTGTATGTTTTCACCACACTATTCCGAGTAGCACGTTCTTTAGTGTCTAACACACGGACCGGTTGCTCATGATACACCAAATCTGATTTGAGTTGGATGCCTTGAGGTTCTATTCTTTCCTCCGGAACACGCAAACACTTCTTGAGATGTGATACATGGAAAACTGGGAAGACGGTACTCATTGTCTCAGGTAACTCTAACTTGTAAGCTACTGGACCTCTACATTTTCTGCCATACAAAGCTTCGAATGGAGCCATCTAGATGCTTTCTTGATAACTGTTATTGTAAGCAAACTCAGCTAATGGTAACTATGACTCCCATGATCCCTTAGAAGACAACACACAGGCTCTTAACATATCCTCCAAAACAGCATTCACTCGTTCAGTCTGACGATCTGTCTAAGGATGATAAGCGGTACTACGAATCAAACTAGTTCCTAAGCCTTTGTGTAAATGTTCCCAAAAGTGAGCCATGAACTAGGGCCCTCTATCAGATACTATAGTCTTTGGTATACCATGCAACCTCACAATTTCTGCAATATACTTCTTGGCATATTGAGGTGGTCGATATTCTGTCTTGATAGGCAAGAAATGAGCGGTCTTAGTAAGACGGTCCACAATCACCCAAATCGAATCATGCCCCTTTTGAGTAGTGGGCAATCCCAAGATAAAATCCATACTTATATCATCCCACTTCCAACTAGGTATGGACAAAGGTTGCAACAAACCGGTAGGTTTTATATGAATAGCTTTTACTCTACAACACGTGTCACATCTAGCAACATATGCTGTAACTTCTTTCTTCATTTTGGTCCACCAATAACGAGGTCTTAGTTCTTGATACATCTTACTACTTCCTGGATGGATAGATAGCTTAGAAAGGTGAGCTTCATCCATGAGTTTATTCCTAAGCTCTCGATCCTTGGGAACCACAAGACGGTCATCAAACCACAACATGCCCTGTTCATCCACTCTAAAGTGCTTAGACAACTTTCATTTTATTTTCTCTTTGATGTGGAATATTCCCTTGTCAGTTTTTTGGCCTTCTATTATCTTACTCTCCAAAGAGCAACTAATCTGAATACTATGTAACATAGTAGGATGCATCAGATTAAACCCATCTTCAAGTAATGGCTACACATTCAAGCCATGTGACTTTCTACTCAAAGCATCTGCCACTACATTGGCCTTTCTAGGATGATATTGCACATTCAAGTTGTAATCTTTGATCAATTCCAACCATCTACGCTGTCTCATGTTCAACTTGGGTTGGGTAAAGATGTACTTGAGACTCTTGTGATCTGTGAAAATGTTGCACACATTACCAAGTAGATAATGTCTCCAAATTTTTAGGGCATGCACGACTGTAGCAAGTTCAAGATCATGTGTTGGATAGTTGACCTTGTGCTTTCTCAATTGACGTGAGGCATAAGCAATGACTCTCCTTTCTTGCATAAGAACATAGCCCAATCTAGTTTTTGATGCGTCACAAAACACATCAAATGGTTTCTCAATGTCTGGTTGTGCGAGAACAGGAGCAGCGGTCAACAGCTTCCGCAAGGTGTGGAAAGCTGCTTCGCACTCCTCTGTCCACACAAACTTGTGATCTTTCTGTAGCAGACTTGTCATTGGCTTGGCAATCTTTGAGAAGTCCGGTATAAAATGACAGTAGTAACCGGCTAATCCTAAGAAACTTCTAATCTCAGGAACTATGGTCGGTGCCTTCCAATCCATAACCTCTTGCACCTTACTTGGATCGACTGAAACTCCATTTTCTGACAAAATGTGACCAAGGAAAGGAACTTTCTTCAACTAGAATTCGCATTTGCTAAACTTAGCATACAACTTATGATCTCTAAGTTTGGTCAAGACAATTCTCAGATGCTCTTCATGGTCCTTCTCGTTCTCGGAGTACACCAAAATGTCATCGATAAACACAACCACAAACTTATCCAATTCTGGCATGAAAACTGTATTCATCAAAAACATAAAGTATGCAGGAGCATTTGTTAAGCCAAAGGACATGACAAGATACTCATACAACCCATATCTGGTGGAAAATGCAGTTTTCGGTATATCTTGTGGCCTAATCTTGATCTGATGATAATCGAATCTCAAATCTATTTTTGAGAACACCTTAGCCTTGGCTAACTGGTCAAACAGAACATCAATATGAGGCAAGGGATACTTATTCTTGATGGTTACAGCGCTAAGTGGCCTATAATCCACGCACATTCTCAACATGCCCTCTTTCTTCTTCTTCACAAACAAGGCAGGACATCCCCATTCATACTTTCTTGGCCGGATAAACCCCTTTTTTTATAACTCTTCTAGTTGCTTCTTCAGCTTAGCTAATTCATCTAGAGGCATCCGATAGGGTCTCCTTGAAATCGGAGCTGTTTCGGGGATTAACTCAATTCCAAACTCAATATCCCTATCTGGCGGAAGACCAGGTAGCTCATCCGGGAATACATCCGGAAACTCACACACTACCAGAATCTGATGAATAGGAATAACTTCAGTAGCACATGTCATACTTATAAGGTCTGTTCTCCGAGGCAATGGTACTTGGAAAGTACCCTCACCCAGGGGATCCTTAAGGGTAAGTACCTGACTTCTGGTATCTATGACTGCTCCCCAATCCTTCATCCAATTCATCCCTATAATGACATCCAAAACTAGTCCATGCATAACTATCAAGTTTACTCGAAACTTTCTGCTACCTAATTCAAGGGTTGCCCCTCGAGCCATCCGGTTGGTCAAAACATCAGCCCCTGCTAAACTTATATGGTAACCATAACCCAATTCTATGCATAGTTGTTCATATTTCTATGCAAATGCTTGACTCATAAAAGAATGTGATGATCTAGAATCAAATAGAACAACTGCAGGGTTTTCATTGACAGGAAACTTACCAGCGGTTATGGGCTCTCCCTTAGGAATTTCATCCACAGTCGTACTATGCACCCTAGCATTATAAGTCTACTGCTTCTTCTTGGGCGGATAAGGACAGAACCTTGAGAAGTGGCTGGGTTGATCACAATTATAGCAGGGTCCTCTCACTGTCCTAGTAGATCCCACAACTCCCTTGGAACTACCTTGTACCGTTGTTGCGGCTGCCTTGTTGGGTTGTACTGCCATCTTGTAAGGCTTCTAGGGTCCACGAAAATTCTGACCTCTCTACTGAGGTGGCCTGAACCTTGCGCTAGGTGCCAATGGACGATAGGGAGGATGACCTCCCATAGGTGTTCTTGCTTGGGATGGACCACCTTCTAGGGCTCTCTTGCGAGTCTTGGCTGTGGTGCTGGCGTTGTTGTTCTTTTCCTGCTTCAGACAATCGCTGATGAAGTCATTGAATCTGGCGCGGTTGTTGGTACCCACATGCTTCATCATCTTTGGATTGAGTCCCCTCTTGAAACTAGAGATTCTCTTAGCATTGGTGTCAACCATGTCGGGAGCATAATGACACAAGTTGTTGAAGGCATGCAAATATTGTGTCACGGTCTTGGTGCCCTGATTTAACGCCAAGAACTCTCCCAACTTCATCTCGGTCAGCCCGGGTGGAATATAAACTCCACAGAAGGCCTCAGCGAACTCTCTCCACGAAATCTGAGCATTTGGAGGGAAGGTGGTGCGATGGTGCTTCCACCATATTCCTGCTGGTCCTTGCAACTGATGTGCAGCATACTCTGTTTTCAATACCTCAGTCATCCTCAACACATGGAATTTATCTTCCATAGTGTTGATCCATTCTTCAGCATCAGGGGGTTCCATTGCTTCCTTGAATATTGGCGGCCTGGTGTCCATAAAATCTTTGAAGCTGCTGTATTGATTCACCCCAATGCCACCACCCTAATTGTTACCACGCTGAACGTTGTTGGCGATGGTACGTAGAAAATCCTCCATGTTCTTCTGGGATTGTTTCGTATTGCACTGACTCCCGAGCAACTGGGTGAGGAACATCTCTAGGGTAAATGGGGGAGGAGGTGGCAAATGCGGTTCATGGGGAGGCTCATTGTTGTTGCCGTGGTTTCCACCACCACCATCGGTCCCCGCACCGTTAGCACCGGTCTCAGCGGCCTCATACGTGGTACAGCGAGTATTTGTCATCTGCATATTTCAGCAACAAGTAATGATTGAATGAAGCTGTAATAATTGCGAGTGAAGGAAAAATTATGCCATACTGAATTTACTGGAGAGAATAAATTCATACAATAAAACAGAGGCACAACAATCGCATCCCAATTAAAACAACATCACTAATCAAATTACTTCAACAGCAAACATCGCGTCCATACAACCAAATTGCCAGCATACATACACTGGACTTTTATGTGTTCAGATATCCCATTAATAGCCAAGTTCCAATTATATGCCAAGTCTCATAAGTTCAAAACAAGATACATTAGGTTACATGCCAACAAAAGAAAGGTCATCGCGACAGGACCTAGATACTAGCGCAAGGCAACTAGCCTACTCCTCAGGGCTGTCGTTGGGATCGGAGATGTCACCATCGCCCTCAGGTGAAACTACAAGCTCGTCCTCATTGTCGTCGTCGATGTCCATGCCAGCAGCATCTGGAGGAGCATATGGGCCAACCCCATTGTAGAGCACGTGAAACTCCTTGTGTAGGTTGACGTTGTACTCCTCTAGCTCATCGACCCTCTGCAGTAGAAGGTCCCTCTCATCCTAGACTTCATTCCTCTCCTGAACCAACTGTCCAATCATGCGGTCTGCATTGTTGTTGGCCTGAGTCAATGTATGCACCCACTACATAGCTCTATCACCTCTCTCAACCGCCTGGTTTCGCTGTAAGTTCATATCTGCCAACTGCTCCTACAAACTAGCTATAGCACGTGCTTGTCTCTTCTTCTGCTTTCTCCCCTTGAGCTTATCATGACCACATAAGCTAGTCAAAGTCCAGTAGGTACTCTCAAGACCCTCATACGCTCTAATGGCGGCGAACATAGCACTCATAGCATGGTTGTCGCTAGCCTGTCCCTCAGCTGGACCTCTGACCAAAGCACTTCCCTGAGGCTGAACCCAAATAGCCTCACGAGGATCATCCCTAGGAAAAGTGCTAGCTAGAGCTGCTACAAGCTCACTGGGAAATCTGCTCATGATATCCCTGATGACACGGAAAGCTGCTCCCTCTGCACCCTCAGCAGGAGTGCGACCCTCAAACTCCAAGTGCCAACCATCCCAATCTAGAGCATCACCGAGAGCAGGAACCATGATCTCTACTACTGCAAGTCCATCCTCTGCTAACTGGCTCTCATTCCAAGAGTACACCAGCTCTTGACCCTCTGGGTACCCCACATCATGGAGCACTCTCCAAAGCAAGGTCGGCATGCCAAACTCGCTCAAGAAGGTGTCCGTGGTGCAGTGCTCCCTCAGGGCCAACGGACGTCGAGGTGCTCTTCCTCTGGTGGACTTATGGGCAGTCTGCCTTGTGCGGGCCATCTGTAGCAAAAGTTCTTTTATTACCCCGTGGAAACATATTTTAGGTGATACAACTTTTATCAAAATGAGATAATCAATTTATAAGGGGAGGAATGCATGACATGAATGAAATGCACAAGTAATATGATGTATGTACGTGCCGTACGTTCTCACAAACTTATGAAATAAATAATTTCTAGCGACAAATTCGGTGGCATACAAATGATCTCTCAAATACATAGCTAATACGTTCTACACGATAGCGTTGTTATGTACCTACAGAAGATTCATTTCAGCCCAATTCCCAATGAATGCATAAAAGTAGTAAATTTTTTTTATCTACACGCTCTACACGAATCCCCAGATACGTGTACAACGGTAGTAACTACCCGAACCATCATCCAATTGACGGCATCGCCTCAACAGACGGAAGACCCACACATGAGATACCTTTGTAAAACATGCGTAGAATATGTAATTACTCCAGCATCATATAAGCATTCACCCTAGATCGGCGGTGTATCCGATCATGCTCTCACAGCTCACACTTACCGAGGCGTAGAGGCAAATGACCCATACACTACCACTCAAACAAGTGGCACTCATACAATAGCATGCCGTATGAGTGACAAAAGAGAAATATGATGCAAGATCCCCAAGTCAGTACTTAATTAAGCCACCTAGAGTCCTTAACTGGGCATAAAGGATATGACCACTGGCACACTTTTTAGTTTGAAAATCACGTTTTTTAAATGCCTTTTTGTTTTAAATACACTTGTGAATAGTAACACGCTAAACCATGCTCTGATGCCAGCTATAACAGAACCGACCAATTATATGAAATTAAGTAAGAAAATCATCCGCCAGCGCAGATGATTTAGCAAACGTAAGCCCGTATAACCCGGTAGTCCATGAAATCATGAAGGATTTCAAACCAACTCACATACTAGCCAAGATCATAATAAGTTTAGCGGTCACCATCACATATTACATAAAAGTTTACATCTTAGATACATCAGAGTTGAAACATAGTTATTACAAAACGAGTTCAAATAGAAGTAGCGGAAGCCATTTGTTCAAAACCACACACACTCACACGGAGTTCAAATACAGTGCCAGCTAATGATCATCTCCAACAAAAGCATCAGACGAGACATAAGGAATAACCATGCCCATGGTCCTAAGCATCACCCATCGTAGGATAAAGGCAGTTGATACAGTAGCCGTAATACATCTGCCCATCTATAACAAGTGGGAATAAAACCCTGAGTACGAGAAGGTACTCAGCTAGACTTACCCGACATAACCGAAAATAAGTGACACCAAGGATTATGAAGGCTTTATAGTAGGGTAGCTGACTCATTTGCAAAAAGAAGCATTTTTAGCATTTCAAGAACCTTTCCAAAAGCATTATTGTCAAGTTAATTATTTATCACATGTCGACTAGATTTGCACCTATACTAGAGCAAAACATGTGATTAAGCAGATAATGATAACCAATGATCATTAACAACTTCCATATTGTCATATTCACTATAACTGTTCAAGTGTTCCATCAACATTACTACGATGAAGTAACTCAAGTCAAGTGCTCACTATCCAGGAGCGATGACGATTCGAATCGATTCCTAACCAGCTGGTGATTTATTCCTTACACAAACCTCACTCACCCGCTAAAGTGAGGTATCGGTCACCGAGTCAACTATCTAGGAATCTCGAGTTTGCCAGGAACCACATGTACCCAGGGGCCGACCGACTGCACTTTAGTCTTATCATCTCGCCCCCATGTCCTACCACACCTGCTCTGGCACAGTGCACTGCGGGCAATCTACTCGGCCTGAATAATCTCCTAGCTTTGCGGTCGAAAGGTACTTTATTCGGCCAGCTAAATGTAAGGCATGCATTCAACATGACTTGAGGCCCAACAATGGTCGGTCCTTAATCGACATAGACAGAAAGCACTACAGTCAAAAACTCTATAAGACTCCATCCGGTCTCAACTTCATTTAACACTTAGTTATACCATGACTACATATTTATCCAAGCAGATCCAAGTAACCACCTATAGCTCGCAGGTGATAGGAAATCACCCGACTTCTACCGGTCTAAGCCAGCTAAGCATTGACTCGACTGCGGATACCAGGGTAACAAGGATATAGTATAACAAAGGTAGACAAGGTATAATGCAGCAACAGTTGCAAACAACTCCTAAACATAATTGTAACACCCTAGGTGTTTGGCTTCCACTAAATTGCATTTCATTTCATAAACATATGCATCATCTATGTCATCATGCCATTGTTACTGAAACATGCATATGCAACATTTTCAACTGTGTGTGTTTCATACTTGATTGTTATGAATAGTAATGGTGTAACCTATGAATGCAGCATGAATTTCTCATACCTTGAAACATGGCAATATGGTAGTAAAGAGACAAGTGTAAAATAACAACAAAGTCATGAAACATGTGAAACATTGCATTGCAACATTTGGGTGAATTGCTTGTTTTGTTGTTTCCTCACATGTGATCATTTGAAATGGTATAGCAATTGTGTAAAGTGGTTGATCATGGTCTAATACACCTTAACTACACTAGGGTAATTGTTTGGACATTGTTCATGTAGATCAAAATGACAAAATTGCCCTTAAGGGGAGGTTTGACTTAAAATGATCCCTAGAGTGCCACTGTTTGACTGATTCAAAAGTCCAACTTAGGGATCTTGCATGGCTGTGCACCCTTTACCAAAGTTGTAGCTATTTTATCAAGGAACAAAAGTTGTTTTATGATCATCTCATGAAAATGGCTAGAACATGCTCAAACATGGCCCACAAGTCAGAATTCCATGCTGATTTCACACTTAGAAAATATTCTAAGTCATAACTACATTTTCAGTGGATCAAGCCAACTTTGGCTTGATGTAACTGCTGATCCATGGCGAATTAGATGATGGTCCTTGAAAAGAAGTTGTAGATGGATGGTAGGCCTACCTTTTTCATGTACACAGTTTTTGCAAAGGAGCATTGGATTAGCTGTGTTGACACGTCGAATACTCGCTGTCAGTCATCATCCTCAGTGCACTGAATCGCAATTTTTAGAAAACGTTCAGTGAACGTCATGGCCGACCGGCGCAGGAGCCGCTCGCCATGTGGCATTCATGCTCGGTCGAAGCCTCCATGTCGTGCGTCCGAGCTCCAGAAGAAGGACAGCGCCTGCCCGAACGCACTCGCCTGCTCCAGTGCCTCTCTCTCGCCTCCACCGCACGCAGCTCCGAGCCACAGCAGCTTCCCCATTTCCGCCCGAGTGTCGCCATCGTTGTGTGCACTCGCCATTGTGAAAACGCGTTGCCTAGCTCGTCAGTAGCTTCGTAGTGATCTCCTCTACCACCTCCACCCCACCGTTGGTCCAATTTAGCCTTGGTAAGGGCGAAATCGTCGTTTTCTTCCACCGCCGCCATGGCTGACCTCGCCAAAGATGGCGCTCCACGTGGGCACCTACCACCGTGGCCTTCCCATTCTCTTTCTCTCTTGCGCTAGGTCCTAGGTGTGATGCTGATGCTCATAGAGTCACCCCCTAGAGCCGTAGCGTCGTCACCTTGCCGGAGCATCGTCGGACCATGCCGCCGTCTGCCATTCATGCTGTCGTCCTTGCTAGGGGTCAGTAGAGTTTGAATTAAGGTCTTAGATAGGTGCGCCTTGGTGTGGGGAGCGTGCCTAAGCCATCGGGTTCACTAGAGGGGTCACCGGCGATGAGCTTCGCCGCCGCCCTGTTCTCTTCCCCTGTCTGTCTCTCTGTCGGGCGGGACCCGCGCGTCAGTCGCCATGGCAGAGGCGGGAGCTTGGCTAGGCCTGCACCGTTTCTGGGCCGTGCTAGCGCTTGCTTCACGGGCCGCCATTCTTCAGGCCGGCCCACCAGCAGTGGAGTTGATTTTCTTATTTGTGTTTTGTTTTATTCTTTTCACTGATTTGTGTATATATTCAAAAATATGTAGCTCTTAGATGGTAGATCCAAATGATGTGGTTCCAATTTTGTTGAGTTCATGATAATGTCTAGTTTCTATTAAAAATATAATCCATGCCTTATTCTGTTATGAAAATGGGAGTTTCTATTTATCTCTTTTAATCATGGAGGAATTAGGGATAATTATATCTTTTTCTATGTAGCTCCAAATGGCATGAAATTTTTATGGTGTACTACTCATATCATGAATAGATTGTAGTTAAAATTTCATATATTTTGGACATTGTCTGTAGGAGATAGAAAATTATCTTGTTTGCATGAGTGGATCTTGAGTGAATTTTCATAATTTTTCTATAGATCCAGTTAGGGTAAAAATTGGTGAGTGCTATTCATATGCTAGAATGATACTAGGAAAAATAAGAAATATGTTGCTTGACACTTTTCAATAGGGTTTCCTAATTATGCTAAAAATAGACATGCCACCTATTATTTTGGGTACAGCAAGTTCTGCTTTCTCAATGGCTTTGAAATTTTTATGGTAGTCTACGTGAAGCATGAGATAGCTACTGTAATTTTTGTAGATTTTTATGAATAGTTTTACTATATATTGCTTTAATCACCTAATTAACTAAATAAATTTGAAAAGGATATTAAATAATTTATTTAGAAGTTGGCACTATACTTCTAGTGTTCCTCTGGTATGTGCAACAAGTTGGTAAACTTGGTTTGGTCAAATTATGCTTTTGCATCATCATTAAATAATTAAGTAGTAACCCTGTCATTTCTAGATAGATTCTAGGTTTACTGGAATTTAATTTGGTTAACGTAAGAATCATGCTTTGATGTTTACAATTGATTTGTAGAGAATTTCATAAGATTTCCAGAATGTCCTCATGCAAGTCATTTGGAATTGTAGAACTCTGGTTGTGATTGAATTAAGGGACTACTTGTATGCATATGAAACTTTAAATGTTAATTTATGTATGCCTTTACTATTTCTAAGTTTGTGGTAATGTTCCTAGGTGTTAGGCCTTTAACTGAAGATGAGCATCGTTATCTTAGGTTATGCAAGTTAGGTAAGTTGATCTTGTTCTTTAAGTTAAGTTAGATACATGCTTAAAGTGATTTGAATAGAGCTATTTTACTCGGTAAACGGGTGTCCAGTGATGTTTTCGTTAAACATTTACTGTGATTCATTCATCATGAGCATCATGTCATTCCTTAAGCATCCATGATATTTATCTTGTGCATCGGCATGCAATAGGTGTACCGGAGGGAGTAACATTGCTGGAATTCGAGTAACCGAGCGAGCAGCAGCCGACGCCGGAGGGTCAGGAGGTGCAGCCTTCAGGAGAAGTGCCAGACAAGGTCGCCGTTGAGTGCCTGGATCACCAGTCCTTGCAACTTTGTGAAAGGCAAGCCCTGGAGCATATTAAGCCTCCTAATTTCTGAAATGCAGTTACAGTATTATTGTTATATATATATATTGTTGCATTAAGTTTAGGTGTTGGATGCAAACATTTGCTGCATTGGTTATCCGATCCTTGTCTAGATATTGATACCCTGAATCCTATGTAGCTTAGGCTCGTGTAGTGCTTAGCCCTGCTTAAACATGGTAGAAGCCAGGTGATTTCCTGTCACCTGCGAGATATAGGAAGATACATATGGCATGGTTGGCTATATTTGCTATCATGGAAAAGAACCAGTCTTAATTTGAAATGGAGACCGGACGGAGGCTTGCCGGTTTGCAGTGACTCCGTCTGTGTCGATTAAGGACTAAATCTTAGGAGCCTTTCCTATTCATGTTGAACGCATGCCTCTCTCTTAGTTGGCCGTGTCCGAAGACCGACCATGAAGCCGAGTAGCTCAACTCAGGCCAGGAGTCAATAAGTATAAAGTACGCCTCGGAAGGGAGCCGTAGGCGTGAGTCCAAGGGCAGGTGATTTAAAAGTCCTGATCGTCCTGGTAGAAGGGTAATCCCTGAGAGCGCTGGCGCTGATCGAACCCGCAAATTTGGTTCCTGAGTTGTCCCAAAGGTAACCCATGGCAACCCTTGCTAAGTATGCTAGGGTGAGAGTTAGGAATACCCCCTCAGCTGAGTTGTAATTCGATTCAGAGTCGTCCGTCTCTCCCGGTTAGTGAGAACTTGACGGGCTTATCTCCAAAGTAGATACACTAAATAACATAATGGTTCAGAAATGATGATATGATGATGACAGCCTTATTATACCTGCTATGGTTAATATTGTTTGCTCCTAATAAGTGAGTGCTCTAGTATAGGTGCTAATCTAGTGGACAGGTAAATGATGATAACTTGCTGCTAAGTTTAAATTGGTTACTATATTCATAAGCTCTTTTATGCAACTGTGTCCAGCTAGCCCACCTCATAAGCCTTGCATGACCCTTGGTGTCTTTTATTTCTGGTTTGATGGGTAAGTCTAGCTGAGTACCTTCTTGTACTCAGGGTTTATCTCCCACCTGTTGTAGATGACCAGTTCTACTTTGGTTGCTACAAGTACTGCCTTCTCCCAGCTGGGGATGAAGACTAGACCGTTGGGCATGGTCTCTACTAGTTCTCGTACCTAATAATGCTTTTGTGGGACATGACTCAGACTTGGCAATGTATTTGAAAACTATGATGTTTTGTACTAAACTATGTTGCTTCCGCACACTCAAACTTGGTTTGTAATATGTTATTTGAACTCTAATAGATGTAATTCGAATGCTACTTGTGAAATGTTGTAATGAATGATGTGTGGTGTTGAATCACTATGATCTTGGTTTGTATGTCGAGAGTTGGTTGAAATCCTTCGTGATTTCCAGACTACCGGGATTATGGGAGCTTAAGTACAGGAATTTGATCGCTTCGGTGATTGTTTTTGTACTTACGTTCTTATGAATTGGTCGGTTCTGTTACAGCTGGCATTAGAGCAAGATTCGACACTAAACATGTCATTTGTGTATTTAAAACAAAAGTATTTGCAAAAATCCTAAATTAAATACTAAGTATTGCCAGTGGTCATATCCTTTATGCCCAAATAAGGACTCTTAGGTGGCTTATTAAAGTACTAACTTGGGGGTTCCTACTTGTTTCTGTTTCATTGTCCATACGGTGTGCTATGGTATGGATGCCATCCGCTTGGGAGGTAATGTATGGATCAAATACCTCTACGCTTTGGTAAGTGGGAGTTGTGAGAGCATGACCGTCCAACCATCGGTCTAGGGGAGAGTAGTTGTGGTTGCTCGCGTACTTACATGTTCGATCATGTATCTATGAGAGTACTTAAATGTTCACATAAGCAACGGCATGTGATATGTGATGGTAACAAAACCAACCAATTATATGAAATTAAGTAAGAAAATCATCCGCCAGCGCAGACGATTTAGCAAACGTAAGCCCGTATAACCCGGTAGTCCATGAAATCACGAAGGATTTCAAACCAACTCACATACTAGCCAAGATCGTAATAAGTTTAGCGGTCACCATCACATATTATATAAAAGTTTGCATCTCAGATACATTAGAGTTTAAACATAGTTATTACAAAATGAGTTCAAATAGAAGTAGCGGAAGCCATTTGTTCAAAACCACACACACTCACATGGAGTTCAAATACAGTGCCAGCTAATGATCATCTCCAACAAAAGCATCAGACAAGACGTAAGGAATGACCATGCCCATGGTCCTAAGCATCACCCATCAGCAGGATAAAGGCAGTTGATACACTAGCCGTAATACATCTGCCCATCTATAACAAGTGGGAATAAAACCCTGAGTACGAGAAGGTACTCAGCTAGACTTACCCGACATAACCGAAAATAAGTGACACCAAGGATTATGAAGGTTTTATAGTAGGGTAGCTGACTCATTTGCAAAAAGAAGCATTTATAGCATTTCAAGAACCTTTCCAAAAGCATTATTGTCAAGTTAATTATTTATCACCTGTCGACTAGATTTGCACCTATACTAGAGCAAAACATGTGATTAAGCAGATAATGATAACCAATGATCATTAACAACTTCCATATTGTCATATTCACTATAACTATCCAAGTGTTCCATCAACATTACTACAATGAAGTAACTCAAGTCAAGTGCTCACTATCTAGGAGCGATGGCTGATTCAAATCGATTCCTAACCAGCTGGTGATTTATTCCTTACACAAACCTCACTCACCCGCTAAAGTGAGGTATCGATCACCGAGTTAACTATCCAGGAATCTTGAGTTTGCCAGGAACCACATGTACCCGGGGGCCAACCGACTGCACTTTGGTCTTATCATCTCGCCCCCGTGTCCTACCACACCTGCTCCGGCATAGTGCGCTGCGGGCAATCTACTTGGCTCGAATAATCTCCCAGCTTGGCCCGAACAATCTACAACGGTCGGTCCTTAATCGACACAGACGAAAAGCATTACAGTCCAAAACTCTATAAGTCTCTGTCCGGTCTCAACTTCATTTAACACTTAGTTATACCATGACTACATATTTATCCAAGCAGATCTAGGTAACCACCTATAGCTCGCAGGTGACAGGAAATCACCCGACTTCTACCGGTCTAAGCCAGCTAAGCATTGACTCGACTACGGATACCAGGGTAACAAGGATATAGTATAACAAAGGTAGGCAAGGTATAATGCAGTAATGGTTGTAAACAACTCCTGAACGTAATGCATCAATTAAAGTAAAGCAGTTAATTAACAATTGCAAATCAGAGAGAAAATGCTCCGGGGCTTGCCTCTCTCGAAGGAGCTCAGGCGGTGATCGGGGCACTCCTGAAAGTTCCTCAACGTCCTCCTCGTCGGCTTTGGGCACTTCCTACAGCTGCACCTCGAGCTGCTCCTTGGGCTCCTCGGGTATGACGATTGGGTTCTCGGTTTGCGATCCTGTATGATGCATGTGCGTAAGTGCTTATGAAAAAGTGCATCGGATGAAATGAATACAATGGATATGCTTGAATGCAAGGTAGTCAACATCATCCAAAAACATATACTACAAGCACATGTCATCTACTGCATTCTCTTCTACTACTAATATGCTAAGTCAACACATCTCATTAAATGCTTCAAAAATACACCAAAGCTTCACTAATTTCTTAATCACACATAAAGTAACACTTGATTAAACCCTAATTAATAAAAGGTTTGAATAGCAACATCTATTTTTATTTCTTAGAAAAATCTTAGAAAATTACCATAGCACAGTACTACCTTAAGTAGTCTACCATCAGATTTTTATGGTATTTGAATTAGTGGATTAGCCTACACAAAAATAACAAGCAATGGTTATGAACATAAAAATACTTTGTACTGTGAAAAGTGTCAAACACCAGATAAAATATTTTTCCTATGTTCTACACAATAAATAATCACTATACAAAAATTATCACATGCATGTTTTATACAAATTTTGCTCTCTAACAAAAATAACAAAAATCAGCCATTAAAGGCACTTGAACTACACCTCATAATTTTTCTACAGTACATGCATGCCACATATTTTTCCTAGGAAGTACATTACACAAGAGTAACAAACTTGGAATCATATTTTTCTGATACATATAGGATTTACTAACCATTTTACAAGATATCAGCAATATCAAGAATTAATTATAGCTCTACAGAAAAGTATCTCAAAAATGTCATGCAATATTTTTATCATGTAGATCTGGTGACAAGGAACCTAGCAAAATTTGTTTCAACAAATTTGGAGCCAAAATGAGTACACAAACATTTTCCAAAGCATTTAACAGAAATTTGAAAAAGCATTTCTTAAATCCCTTTTAAAATCAACCGACACAATTGCTGGGTGCACCCGGTGCTGTGCACCTGGAACCTACACCAACCACTGTGGCTGGGCCCTATGGCCCCATGCCTCAGTGACCCGAGAGTAGGGGAGGAGCTCCATCGACCGGTGCACACCACGCCGAGCCGCACCGGCTGGGAGGGTGGAGGTGGCCCGGCGGCATGACGGACCACACGGCCACGGCAGTGCGCTCGCCAGAGAGGAAGGAGGCGGCCAAGCTCGGCCCTTACCTCGACGACGGCGGCCGTGAGTGAGCACAAGCGAGGTAGGGATCCTAGGCGGAGCTGCTGGTGGCGGGAATCGAAGGAAGATGGCGTGGAAGGGGGTATGTCGCCGGCGGGGCAGCGGCGGCGTTCGGTGGTGAGAGCGGGCAGCGCGCTGCTGCTGGCGCTGCGTCTGAGAGACCAGGAGGGTGAAGTGGAGAGCGCAGCGGCTTTAGCACATGAAGGCGAGTGCATGGAAGCGGAGGCAGGCCAGTGGCTGCCGTGCGGCGTGCGTCACCAGCGCATGGTGGCCACGTGGCGAGCGCGTCCTGATGCGGTCGGGCGCGGCGCAGCGCTGGGGCAGGCCGAGCGAGCGGGCCAGCGCGGAGGCAGGCCAGGCACGTGAGGTGGGCTAGGCCACGGCGAAGGTGTTGCTAGGCTAGACGCGGGGCGGGCGAGCGGTGGGTGCGGTTGGCAGGCCGAGCCGGCTTCGGCCGTGGGCCGAGAAGCGAGGCGGTGGCCTGTTAAGAGAAAATGAAATAATTTTCTTTTTATTTCTCAAATATACAAAACTCAAATTCCATTTTGAGCCATTTAAAAGCATTTTCACAATTTTGTGTAAAAATGAAGTTTGTTCCATTTTTCAATATCTACAACTTTGCTTTTATGACCAAAGTCAAATTCCAAATAGATTTTGATTACCAAATTAAACTCAATATTAATTCAAAACCCTAATTTTGAAGAATTATTTTTAAAGCAAAATTTGGCAATAATTTAAATACAAACTTTGCTCCAAAAATTGTGCTAAATAATTCTAGATGATTTACAATCATAGCCAAACATGTTTTACTAACCTAGCAAGCATAATTTGGTCAAAAACAACTCTAAACAAGTGTATGCAACATTCAAGTTTCGTGAGCATGTTTCATATGTTTCGAAGCAGGGTTTCAATTATTATTTACTTGATTAGGCATGTATGATTAGGATGCTTGATGATGCGCAATATGCATGATTTGTAGTGCCTAAATGCTGGCATAACACCGGGGTGTTACAGCTGCGGCTCCTCCTCCTCACCAGGGTAGTCGCCACTCCTCGGCGGCGGTCAATGGGCAAAGGAGGCCTCGGCTGGACGAGGCCCTCTAGGCGCTGAAGGGAGATGTTGGATTTGTACCCTAGGTCCATTGCGACAACGGGAGCAGCACGAAGAAGAAGGCAGCAACGAGTTTGATGGCGGTAGCAGCGCGGGCGTAGGAGGTTTGGGTGATTGGCGGTGGAGGTTTCAGATGCAAAGGCAAGGGGGCGAAATACGGAACCCTGGGGGCGAACCCCGTGGTTTTATAGGGGCAACGGACACGAGAAGGGCAACCATCCGCCTCGATCTCCAGGCCTGCCACGCACACCATTGCGTCACATCGCGGGACATGCGCCCGTGATCCCTATCCTCTCCCACCAAAATCATGCTAGACGGTTCGCCTTCCCAAAGCGACCAGACTCTTTTCCCACAGAGGGGACATGGACCAGGAAAATCTCTTCTCTAATCCATCTAGGCCCATAACGACCAAGGGGCTAGGCCCAAACCAACTCAATGGTCGCCCCAACGAAGGATGGGCCTATGAGAAACTAGAAATCAAAGACACAAGCATCACCAGGGCCATGATCCGTAGTCAGGACCCAGCCAGGTCAGAACTGAGTAAAATTCCCACGAACGGAATACCATGTTTCCCTTAAAAATATCCTGTTGACAAAAAACCAAGTTCTTCAGCCTTACCCGCGAAGGGTCCGATACTATCCCTCGGGCGACTCTACTCGAGTCACCTAGGGGCTCAGGGGCTACACCCATCGGGTGCGCTCGCGCTCACCCTCTGGCAAATTAACTCTGACACAATTGAAAACACCCCCTAGATGATTATGTCCGAATCGCTTGGGGGCTCAGGGGCTACTGTTAGGGACCTAACACCAGGGTACCCCAGGAGATGGAACTAATAACCATCGAACGTTAATAACTTTTGGATGGACAAGGGCACTACTATGTTTCTTGCCCGAATGATGGGAGTTTGGTTCCGCCTCGCCCGACGCCTTTGGACTAGCTCCACCTCGCCTGAGGGCTTAGGGATAGACTCCGCCTCGCCCGACCCCTAAGGGCTAGGCTCAGTCTCACCCAAGGGATAAGGGCCAGCTTTGCCTCACCCGAGAGCTTAGGGATTGACTCCGCCTCGCCCGACCCCTGAGGGACGAGCTCGGTCTCGACCGAGGGATGCCCACGGCACTGCTTCCTGCTCTAACCCCATGACTCCGACCCCATGACCAGGGCTCGTGGGAAGTCTGCTCACCGCTCTTCTCCGATCGGCGCACTAAGGGCCAACTAGAGCCATCTGACCGGGGGCTCCCCATTCGGAGGGAACCAGAAGATGTGTGGAGAAAGGCAAGGCATGGCTCATAAGTCAAAACTACTGAACCAGAGTCCATACCCTACGCCCCGGTAGGAAAGGTACTGCCATGGAACAACAGGATGGGTGCTTTAGACCCTTCCAGGCGTAGCAGAGCCTGAATAGTGTTCCTAGGCGCATGCTTTTCACCCTATAGTCCCTACAAAGTTGTAGGCGCCACCTTTAGCCCTTGGACATGGAACCCAACATACACATACGACAACCACTATGGTCTAGGAAAGGACTCGTGTCCTCCACAAATGGCGGATGTGCTGTCACCACATTACGGCCCCAAGAGAGTGGCACTCGCTTCATGGCCCCTTAGGTCCACCAGATTGGAACACTCGCTTCAGCCTTCGGATGCCCTCTCCGATCGGAAGGCCTTGCCCCTAGCGCTACTTTAGACCCCAACCCCGCGTCGCTCTGACGGGAACTCATAGGAACCTAGAAGGCGTGCGGAGCAAGGCTAGGCAAGGCTCATAAGTCAAAACCACTTGTACCAGAGTCTATACCCTATGCGGGGCAGTACTCTGTAGCCATCCTGACATTCTACAGTGGCATCGACAGTATTGTAGGCGCTTATCATCCTTTCACACCTGCCAGAATGGACAACCAGGCTTGGTAGACGTGAACAACAAGGCTAGGTAGCATACACACCCTAGACCTCACTTGTAAAGTCTGTCCCCTTCATCTATAAAAGGGGGTGTGCTTCCTCCAACAAAGGGACGGACTCTTGACAAACAACACACATCACACACAGTCAAGCTGCTATTAGGCTCTTGACATCCTTTCGACCCTTCCATCAGAGACTTGGGACCAGTCCCTCTCTCGACCATTTGTACCCCCTACTACGAACTATTTTTTGGTGCTAATAACACAAGCAGCAATAGACTGGACGTAGGGACATTTAGCCCAAACCAGTATAAATCTTGTGTCCTTTAGCGCACCATCCGGGCCTAATGCGCATCACTATAAATTTACTTGCCAGTGCTTGTATGAAACACCGACATGTTGATTGCTTTGGTCCAAAATGAATGACTCACATTGTACTCACTCAACATTGATCTTGCCATGTCAATCAAAGTTCTATTCTTCCTCTCAACTAAGTCATTTGATTGTGGAGTGTACTTAGTCGAGAATTGATGCCTAATTCCAAACTCATCACAAAGATCATCAACTCTTGTATTCTTGAACTCACTTCCATTATCATTTCTCACTTTCTTGATGGTTGTTTCAAACTCATTGTGAATTCTTTTGATGAATGTCTTGAAGGTTGCAAACACATCACTCTTGTCAAGAAGAAAGAACACCCATGTATATCTAGTGAAATAATCTACAATCACAAATCCATATTTGTTTCCACCAATGCTAGTATATGTGGTTGGTCCAAACAAGTCCATGTGCAATAACTTGAATGCCTTAGATGTACTCATCATGCTCTTCATAGGATGTGTGTTTCCAACTTACTTTCTGGCTTGACATGCACTACATATCTTATTCTTCTCAAATGTGACATCTTTCAAGCCTCTAACAAGATCATGCTTAATCAACTTGTTCAATTGTTTCATTTCAACATGACCAAGCCTTCTATTCCATAACCACCCCATGCTAGACTTAGTGAGCAAACATGTTGACAATTGAGTTTTACTAGCATTAAAATCAACCTAAGTATAGATTCTCATATCTAAAACCTTTGAATATCAAGTTAGAGCCATCTACACTTATGATCTCTACATCATCAACTCCAATTATGCACTTGAAACCAAGATTATAAAGTTGAGCTACCAACAATAGGTTGAAGTTCAAGCTCTCTACCAGTAGCACATTAGAACTGCTCAAGTCATTGGATATTGCAACCTTTCCAAGCCCTTTGACCTTGCCTTTGAAATAATCACCAAATGTTATACTATCAATCCAATTGTCATCATTTGAGTTGATTGAATTGAACATTCTTGAATCACCGGTCATGCATTGTGTGAACCCACTATCAAGCACCCAATGCCTTCCTCCTGCTTTATAGTTTACCTACAAAAAAAATCAATTTTTTAGGTACCCAAACTTGCTTGGGTCCTTGAAGGTTAGTTACTAAGGTCTTTGGTACCCAAATGACTTTCTTCTTTGAGCCCACAATAGGTGTACCAATGAACTTAGCCTTCACACCATTCACACCCTTGGTAAGCATGTAACAAGAATCAAAACAAATTGAGGATACATTAGCAATATTCTTGTTCTTGTTCTTTATGCAAGATTGCTCTAAGTGCCCTACTTGCTTGCATCTATTGCAAAACTGACCATTGCTCTTCACAAAGCTAGCTTTGGGAGTAGCAAAGGCTGCCTTATCTTTCTTGGGGGTATAGCCCAATCCCTCTTTGTTAAGAGAGAACATTTGGTTACCCAAGCACTTTAGCAAGCGGGCCTCACCGCCATAGGCCTTGCCTAAGGCATGAGTGAGCTCATCCACCAGTCTCTTGAGAGTCTCATTCTCAACCATTAGTGAGGCATCACAAGTGAAACCATCACTAGTAGTAGAGGTAGGAGTGGTAGCGGTGGTGGATGATGAGCTACAAGAAGGGTTAGTGGGAGCCATAACAATAGGTTCATAAAATGATTCTTCAATAATATCACATGTTACGCCCACATCACATGATACTATAACCCTTTCCTTATCTTATTTAAGAAGGAAGGAGTGAGCCTTTTCAAGCTTGGTGTGAGCTTTGCCAAGCTTCTCATGGGCTTCCACTAGCCTCTCATGAGCAGCATTGAGCTCATCAAAGAATTGCTCAAGAGCACTAAGCTTCTTTTGCAATTCTTTGCACTTCTTACTTTTCTTGTTAATTATTAAGTAGGCTTGTTCTAGCATGTTAATTAGTTGTTCATTTGAGAATTCATCATAATCACTATCATTTTCACTTTCACTATCATCATAATTTACCTTGGAGCCCTTGGCCATGAAGCATGATGGAGTGTTAAATAGTGAAGGCTTGTTGTTGATAGCAATGCTTGGTAGAGCCTTCTTCTTGGATGCCTTGTCATCATCACTTGAATCATCATTGGTGGAGGCATCACTATCCCATATGACAACATAGGATCCACCCTTCTTCTTCTTGAAGGTCAATCTTCTTCTCTTTCTTCTCCTTCTTATCTTTCTTGTTCTTCTTCTTCTCATTAACCTCATTGTTACTATTGTAGGGAAAATCTACTACAACATGATCGGGGCTCTTGCACTTATAGCACAACCTCACATACTCCTTGTTCTTGAAGTGATTTCTTCTCTTCCTTGCACCATAGCCTTTTTTTCTTCATCATCTTGCCAAACTTGCGCACAAAGAGAGCTAGTGCTTTGTCGTGGAACCGACCAATTTATAAGAGCACAAGTACAAAAACAATCGCCGGAACGATCAAATTCTCAAACTTGAGCCCATATAAACCCGGTAGTCAACCAAAATCTCGAAGGATTTCAAACCAACTTGCATACAACCAAGATCATAGTAATTCAACATAACATATCGTACGTTACAACATTTCACATACTGTTCGCAAATAGGTTACATCATCACAGAGTCATTGTTATTACAAAACAAGTCTTGTAAACATGCGGAAGCAAATAGTTTAACTCACACACCGAGTTCAAATACACATACTAGTTTGCTAATCACAGACCGCAAAAGCATTCAGATAAGAGAAAGGAGATCATGCCCATGATCTAGTCCTCATCACCCGCCGGGTGGAGACAATACTTGCAGAATCCCTGATATAGGAGGTCATCTGCAACAAGAGGGAATAAACCCTGAGTACGGGAATGTACTCAGCTAGACTTACCCATTGAAAACCAAACAAATGACACTAAGGATTATGCATAGCTTAATGTAGTGGAGCTGGCTGACACTTTCTTTTTGCAGAAAAGCATAAGTAATAATGATCAATTCTTAACCTGAACTAGCAGTAACTTTTTAGCCATTAACCTGTCATCTATATTAGCATCTGTACTAAGCAATCATTTTATTAGGGTGCAAACATTAATAACCATATCAGGTATTCATTGTGGCAACCTTATCATCATCCATTTCACCATATCATTAAATTAATTGAATCTACATTGCCGCTGCTCAGTCAAGTTCTCACTATCCGGGAGAGACGGCGATTCGAATCGATTCCTATCTAGCTGGAGGGGTATTCCTAAACACAAACCCTGCTTCCCCCGTCAGGGTCACAACAAGTCACCTTTGGTACAATTCAGGAGTCATGGGTCCGAACAGATCGGCATTCTCAGAGAACCACTCTGCCAAGGTTGTTCGGGACTCTAACCCGCCTTAGACTTATGCCAATGGCTCTCCGCACATCCTTACTACCTCTAGAGTGCCGCCACTGCTCGCGTTCCTGGCCTGAATCGAGCTACTAGGCTTCACGGTCGGAACGACTTATCCGGCCAGCTAAGTGTTAGGCTGCGTTCAACATGACATGAGGATGTATAGCGTATCGGTCCTTAAACGACTCAGACGGAGTCACTATGTTCAAACCTACATAAGACCCCGCCCGGTCTTAATTCATTATTCACATGGTTCTTTTCCACGATAGCAAATATAGCCAACCGTGATCCACCTCATCCTAAAGCTCGCAGGTGACAGGAAATCACCTAGGCTTCTACCGCACTAAGCATGGCTAAGCATTTAACCCGTCCTGAACTTAAATACTATTCCAGTACGATATCTGGACAAGGAAGGATATATAATGCAGCAATTGGTTCCAACCAATTCCTATACTTAATACATCATCAACAATAAAAGATACTCAATGTATTTGTGAAAACATAGGAGGCTTAATATGCTCCCGGGCTTGCCTTTCAGGAATGAGGAAGGCTGGTGGTCAGGGCACTCGGGCAATTCCTCCGCGGCGACTGCTTCATCGGCTTCCTGCACCTCGGGTTCCTCCTCCTGGTTGGCTCCCTCGAACTCCAGCAATGTCACTCCCTCCGGCACACCTATTGCATGAATACGCAAGATAAATATCATGGATGCACATGTATGAATGTTGGGGATGCTCGGGGAATGCACATGTTCGCTGTAGTTTGCATATTCCAACTTAAGCCCTATTCAAATCACTTTCACTTACCACGTTTATACAACCTAAGGTATAATTGCTCATCTTCCGTTAATGACCTAGCACCTGCACCTAAGCATATTCTCAAGTTAGGCTAACCCCTAAACAATCAACAAGAACATTGCAACCACATACACTCAAACAATTGTATTTCAGCAAGATGAATACTATATAGCGGTGCAGTAAACTAGCCATAACTGGAGATTTATAAATCCAAATGATATGCAACAAGACAATCTGGAAAGCTTATAAAATTGTCTACAATACATTTTCAGACCTCAGAGCATGATTCAAACCTTTACCAGGTCGAACTCATAAATCAACAGAATTCTATCCTCACAAGGCAGAGAATAAGCAAAATCTGCAACCTAACTTTAAACAGCTGTAGTTTCTAAACTACTGGGCCAAATGCCCTAAAATTTTGACATGAGCTAGATACATAAATTATCTACAACTCTTGTATTCATTACAATCACAGAAAACCAAAATATCAAGGGGAGCTTTCTAAAGTCCCCAGATCTATCCAGAGGGACATAATGCAAACGAAATACTTAGTAACTCATGAGGTAAACATATAATTGGATGACACTAAATCTACTCACATGTCACACATATAACAAGAACACCAGAAAGTAGGGTGTTCGTCACCAAAACATTTCTTTTAATACCTTTCTTAATTTATTTAATTAAATAGAGGAAATAGTAAACATATATGAAAGCTACACCATTAAATCTACAAAAATTACAGTAAACCCTACATGCCCTAAGTAGACTACCATAAAAATTTCACACCATTTTAGTAAGTACAACAGCCTACACAAAAATGGTAAGGCAGAATGGCTTAAAATGGCATAATTAGGAAACCTTAGTGAAAAGTGTCAAGCAACAGATTTCATATTTTTCCTAGCATCTAGAAGGTACCAAGATACTACTTACCAAGTTTCATGGCCATAGGATTCATAAATAATTTACTAAAATTCTCCCAAGTATCTACCAATGATAAAAGGAAAATCTATAACTCAAAAACTACACATGCAACGACTCTCAAATTTGAACCAGAGCTTCTACTATAGAAGACTGGCTTACCCACAAAATTTCACAATTTTTGGATCAAGGAAACTCAAGATATGATTTAAACAAGTTTGCATGCATTCAAAAACACTTTTCGAGTTCCTATTTAATTCATCCAAAATTTCTACATAAAGTGTTCAAGACATATTTTTCTTAAATACTAGACCTAACTGTGAGTCTAACAAAATTGGAATCATCCAATTTGGATCTACATAACAGGAGATACAAAAATATCAAATCAGCATTCAAAACTGCATTTTTGAACTAGCCCTAAGAACTACAGCCACTGACACGCGGGACCCGGGTGTCAGCTGACCCCACCGGTCAGTGACCACGAAAATAGAGGAGGCGCTGTGACGGCGTGGCACACGGCGAAGCTTGCCAGCGGCGGCTCCTCCGGCAAAATCAAGGACACCGGCGTGCTCGCCTCGATGAATCGCATCTAGCCATGTCCTAACCGGAACCTCTACCGAACTCGAGCAAGGACGGCGGTGTGCATGGCGAACGGCGGCGGGGTCCGACGGTGCTCCGGCAAGGTCTGGCCCTATAGGGCGCGGCTAAGCTCGGTATGAGCTTCAGGGGGTCACGAGGAAGCTAAGGGGAGGAAGAAAGGAACATGAGAAGGCTCCGGGGGTGGTCGGCCACGTAGAGCTCTACTCCGGCGAGCCTCGGTCATGGTGGGCGACGACGGAGGGGATGCGATAGGTCCTCACCTAAGCTCGATTGACGCCGTGAATGGGTGGAGATGGTGAAGCTAAGCAAGGTGGACCTTTAGGCAAGCTGGCTCAGGAACTGGTGGGGCTGCTGTGGCGCATGAGCCCAGCGACGGTAGTGCGCTCGGCAGCAAGGCGGAGGCGCTGCTGCTCGGCTTCAAACGAAATGGCGAGGCGCAGAGGCATGGATGGAGTAAATAAGCGAGCAACCGGGTGCATGGCATCTTCGTGGCAACAATAGCCTGACCGGTGGGGCAATGCCGACGTACGGCCGCCACTTGGCCGCCACGGCCTAACGATGTCAGCCAGCTGGCTCACCTGAACATTACGTTTCAGAGCCCAACGAAGCCGACTGACAAAGCAAAAACATCGATCCATATCATCTAAACCGTGCTGATTTAGTTCATGTCATAGTTGACAAAGTTGGAGTACTAAGTGAGATCTTTAACTTTGTCAATTGGAGCTCGAGCTAGTTTGGCTTGGTTAGTGAGATACAGTGCTCCAAACATCAGCTCATGAAACTGAAAAGCAGTTCCAACACTTAAACAATTTTTCAATGTTGAATCCACCATCAAGCTGACTTGTGGGCCATGTTTGAGCATGTTGTGCACATTTTCATGAGATGGTCATAAAAGAACTTTTGTTCCACATATAATTCTCTACAACTTTGCTTTAGGTTGCTCAGACATGCAAACATCCTAAGCTACACTTTTTAAATAGTCAAACACAGGAGCTCTAGGGGTCCAAATTGGTCAACCATGACTTGGAAACCTAATTAGGCAAAATGATCAACATGAACATTGTTCCTAATGACATTCTAGGTGTAACTCAGTTACTTACAAGCATTTCTAGCCACACCATGCATTGGTCACACAAGAATCAATCAAGGTATGTACTGAAACAATGAAAAACACAAGAAATGTTGCAAATGTCTCATAGTCATGTTTCACATGTTTCATGATCTTGTTGCATAGTATTAACTAATCTTGTTTCACTAAGTGAGTGGCACATGTTGCACTTAAGTGTTGCACACTTTACATTTCATAAAAGAACAACACATGAAATATACAACACGTTGCAATGTTTCGAAATTATGTTTCATGTGCTATAAGTTCATGAAGGGATGCATGATGCTCATGTTCATGAAATGCAGTGCAAATGTGGAAGCTAAACACCAGGGGTGTTACAGCCCTCCCCCCTTATAAAAATCTCATCCCAAGATTTGAAAAGCATACCATTGTTGATAGAATTCCTTATAACCATCCCTCAAATAGTCTTCCCTTTCCCACGTTGCATCGCGTTCACTACCCTGATTGCTCCACATGACTTTATAGAACTTGACTACCCTGACTCCGAGTCACTCGCTCATGAGTGTCAATCACTCGAACCGGCTTTTCTTCAAAGGTCAAATCCGATTTTAACTCGATATCCCCCAATGGAACCCTCTCTTCGGGGACGCGAAGACATTTCTTCAATTGGGATACATGAAAGACATTGAAGATAGCACTCATCTCAGGAGGTAATTGAATCTTGTATGCCACTTTACCACTTTGTCCAATGATTTCAAACGGACCAACGTATCTCGGCGCAAGCTTTCGCTTCACACCAAAGCGTTGGACACTTTTCATAGGTGAGACTTTCAGATATACGAAGTCTCCAACTTCGAACTCAATAGGTTTCCTACGTCGATCAGCATAACTTTTCTGCCTAGCTTGAGCTGCGGCCATATGGGTTTGGATAGTACGGACTTGTTCTTCAGCTTCTTGAATGAAATCAATTCCATAATATCTCCTTTCACCGGCTTCTACCCAGTTCAACGGAGTTCTACACTTCCGGCCATACAAAGCTTCAAACGGTGCCATCTTTATGCTCTCTTGATAACTATTATTGTACGAGAATTCAGCTAGGGGTAACCATTTTTCCCATGAGCCCTTAGCCGAGATGACACAAGCTCTCAACATATCTTCTAAGATTTGATTCACCCATTCAGTTTGCCCATTAGTTTGCGGATGATAGGCAGAACTTCTTACGAGCTTAGTCCCTAATAATCCATGTAAGTGCTCCCAAAAGTGAGCAGTGAACTGTGGTCCTCTATCTGAGACAATAGTACAAGGGATCCCATGAAGTCAAACTATCTGGTTGAAGTACAACTCTGCATAGTCGGTTGGACAAAAGTCTATGCGGACCGGAATGAAGTGTGCCGACTTGGTCAGTCGGTCCACAATTACCCAAATTGAGTTAAAATTCCTCTGAGTGGTAGGGAGTCCAACTATAAAATCCATACTTATCTCTTTCCATTTCCAACCAGGAATAGAGAGTGGCTGAAGTAATCCAGCTTTCATGTGTACCGCCTTGACCCAGCAACAAGTGTCACACCTAGCCACATAAGCGGCTATCTCTTTCTTCATTTTGGTCCACCAAAATCGAGGCTTTAAATCATGATACATTTTACTACTACCAGGATGAATAGATAGTTTAGAGGAATGAGCTTCGGATATGATTTGATTTCTAAGCTCTCTATCCTTCGGAACTACCAACCTGTCCTTGAACCATAACATGCCTTCCTCATCTACTCGAAAATGTTTGGTTTCTTGCTCTTTCATCTTACGCTTGATGTGAAACACACCTGCATCTGTCTTCTGTAGCTCGATAATTTGACTCTGTAGAGTACAACTGATAGTGATGTTGTGTAGGACTGCAGGATGAAGGAGCTTTGACAAATGGACATCACTCTCAATCAACGAGTGGCAATGAGACTTTCTGCTTAAGGCATCCGCGACGACGTTTGCCTTGCCAGGGTGATAGCGCACTTGAAGGTTATAATCCTTGATCAACTCGAGCCATCTTCTCTAACGCATATTTAACTCTAGTTGAGTGAAGATGTACTTGAGACTTTTATGATCAGTGTAGATGTTGCACACATTGCCAAGTAGATAATGTCTCCAAGCCTTCAAAGCATGAACAACTGCAGCGAGTTCCAAGTCATGTGTTGGATAATTCACTTCATGCTTCCAAAGTTGGCGAGAGGTATAAGCGATGACTCTACCCTCTTGCATAAGAACACCTCCTAACCCAATACCTGATGCATCACAGAACACATCAAAAGGTTTCTCGATATCCGGTTGTGCCAAAACCGGAGCCGATGTTAGAAGAGTTCGAAGGGTATGGAAAGCCGCATCACACTCCGGAGTCCAGACAAACTTCATGTCTTTTTGTAGCAATCGAGTCATAGGCTTGGCTATTTTAGAGAAATCCGGGATGAAGCGACGATAATAGCCAGCCAACCCCAGAAAACTCCAAACCTCATGCATCGAGATGGGAGCCTTCCAGTTCAATACTTCTTGCACCTTGGTGGGATCAACCATAATTCCACCATCGGACAACACGTGTCCAAGAAAAGGTACCTCACGAAGCCAAAATTCACATTTGCTGAACTTTGCATATAGCTGGTGTTCCCGCAATCTAGTGAGAACCACCCGTAAATGTCCAATATGATCTTCTTCATTCTCAGAATAGACCTAGGATATCATCTATAAATACCACCACAAATTTGTCCAACTCGGGCATAA
This sequence comes from Miscanthus floridulus, assembly GCF_019320115.1. NCBI lineage: Eukaryota > Viridiplantae > Streptophyta > Magnoliopsida > Poales > Poaceae > Miscanthus > Miscanthus floridulus. The sequence goes on from NC_089592.1 coordinate 50,522,106, forward strand.
ACACTAAATTCATCAGATACATAAAATGTGCGGGGGCATTGGTCAATCCAAAAGACATCACCAGGTACTCATATAGACCATATCTTATAGAGAATGCAGTTTTTGGGACATCCTCAGGCCGAATTTTGATTTGATGATACCCAGATCTCAAATCAATCTTGGAAAAGACTTTTGCCTTAGACAACTGATCAAATAAGATATCTATGCGTGGCAGAGGGTACTTATTCTTGATTGTAACTGCATTCAAGGGTCTATAATCTACACACATGCGTAGAGATTGATCCTTCTTCTTCACAAAGATGGCTGGGCACCCCCACGGAGATGAACTAGGGCGGATAAGGCCTTTCTTTAGCAGTTCATTCAACTGGGTCTTAAGTTTAGCTAGTTCATTGGGAGGCATTCTATATGGCCTTCTAGAGATGGGAGTTGTACCAGGAAGCAACTCTATCTTGAATTCTACTTCTTGATCCAGGGGCAATCCAGGCAAATCATCGGGAAAACACATCCGGAAAGTCACACACGACAGGGATATCTGCCAGAGACTTTGCTTGCACTGCATTGGTCGTGCAAGAAAGATTGATGTCCCTGGGTAACTGTACTAGAAAACCCTCCTGATTGCTAGGATCTCTAAGCATAACTACCCTAGTCAATGTATCGATAAGCACTCCATGGCGGCTCATCTAGTTCATTCCCAATATCACATCGATACCTAGCCCCGGTAAAATTACCAGATCAACCTGATAACTTCACCCCTCTATCACAAATTGTACATCCCCAACTACCAGCTTAGTTGGGATAATACCACTGGCAGCCCTTATACAATAACCCTCACCCTCAACAGTATATGTTTTCTGCATAAACTTGGATGCAAATGATGGACTAATGAAGGAATGTGAAGCACCTGAATCAAATAGTACAACTACGGGGTGTTGGTCAATCAGAAACTTACCGGCAGTCACTACCTCTCCTGAAGGAATCTCAGTAATATTAGTGTGGTTCACTTGTCCTTGACGGCCACCCTGGTAATTATTCTTCTTAGGGTAAGGGCATTCCCTTACCCAGTGACCTGTCTTATTGCAGTTCCAGTATGGCATGTTGCTTGGTGGAGCCCTGGAACTACCTTGACTAGTAGTGCCCTTGGGAAGAGCAACTGTAAATGCCTTGCGAAACCCAGTCTTGGTAGGATTCTTTTTCTGTAGTGGGCGAAACTTGGCGGCTGACACTGGAGGACGGAATGAAGTCCTTTGTGCGATGGGAGCCTTAGATTGTGAGGCACCCGCCTCATAGGCCCTCTTACGACTTTTCGAAGCCGCATATACAGCATTGTTGTTCTCTTGCGATAAAGCATCACTCACAAACTCATTAAAATGAGCGCACTTGCAATTTCCCATGGTCTTCATTAGTTTGGGGCTAAGTCCCCGCTTGAAGCTTGCAATCTTCTTGGCATCTGTGTCCACAAACTCGGTAGCATACCTTGCAAGGTTGTTGAAAGCTTGCAGGTATTCAGTCAGGCTCTTGTTTCCCTGAGTCAGCTTCATGAACTCTGTATGTTTGATCGCCATAAGACCAGGAGGAATGTAATTTCCCTTGAAAGCAGACTTGAACTGATCCCAAGTGATTTGGGCATTAGCAGGCATAGTGGACCGATGATGACTCCACCAGATGCCAGCAGGCCCATGAAGTTGGTGCAATGCGTACTCAGTTTTTAGCACCTCAGTCAAGCGGAGCAGACGGAACTTCTACTCGAGAGTATTCAACCACTCATCAGCTTGTAGAGGCTCCTCAGCCTCCTTGAAGATTGGGGGTTTCGTGTTAAGGAAATCCTTGAAATCACTGTATTGATTTGGATTCGGTCCTTGTCGTGGACCACGGCCATCACGATTCGCAATCATATGGAGGGCCTCGACCATAGTGTGCTGTCCTTCCGCAAGCATTGCTATTAGCTCCATTGGTGTGGGTGGTGGTGGCGGAAGATCATCATCATCACTCGCACCGGTGGAACGAGTACGAGGCATCTGCACAATGCTGCAACCAGTAATTATTGATGATGTTAGCACATTGGAGAGGAACAATATAATCATGCCAAACTATATTTACTGACGAGAATGAAAACTTCATACAATAAACAGAGGCAATAATTCATTCTCCAATCACCACATCATCAAGTAGATTACTAGTGCCATATGCAGTGTATTCCAACATGACAAGTTTTAAACTTCACCATAACGTTACGCATCCCGAAGGGAGCAAATTAAAATACATTACCAGTATGACTACAAAAGATTGACTCGTGAGACTTGCTAACGAACTACTCGTCAAAGTGATTACTGTCCACATTAGAGACACCTTGGACTTCTTCTAGGTATTCCTCTCCTTCTAACTTCTTGCCGAGAGATTTCACTTTATACTTGGGATAAGCAATTATAAGGGAGGGAGTAATGCAATATGAATGTCATGAGTGAATATGATGCATGCTCGTTCCATACGTCCTCACAAACCTAAGAAAATTTAAGCTTTAGCGGAATATACGGTGGCATACATACGTTCTCTCAATTAGCGGTAACTAGTCGATCTACATGGTGCGTTGTTAGCGTACCTGTAGAAAAGCTTCATTGCAGCCCAACCCAACAAGATATAATGCTAATTACACAAGCAGTATTAAGATACTTTCCATATAAACATCCCCTGATATATATACTTCGGCATCCAAACTACCCGACAAATGTACCCATAATTAAGTACTTTCATATATACATGTATGCAAGCATGTCAATACTCTAGTAACCACAACTAGCTCTCCCCTAGACTGACGGTTGTACGGTCATGCTCTCACAACTCACTCTTACCTTAGCGTAGAGGCAATTGATCCATACATTACCATTCAAACGAATGGCATCCATGCAATATCACGCCGCAAGGACGACGAAATAGAAACAATCAATTCCCCCAGTTAGTAATTATATATAAGCCACCTAGAAGTCCTTAAGTGGGCCATAAGGGATGTGATCACCAGTATACCATAAAAAAATTTTGATTTTTGAACACTTATATATGATTATAAGTTTGAAAACCATTTTTACAACAAAAGCTTTTTGTTTTAAATAGCCGTAAGACATGTTTAATGTTGAATCTAGCTTTGATACCAGCTGTCGTGGAACCGACCAATTTATAAGAGCACAAGTACAAAAACAATCGCCGGAACGATCAAATTCTCGAACTTGAGCCCATATAAACCCGGTAGTCAACCGAAATCTTGAAGGATTTCAAACCAACTTGCATACAACCAAGATCATAGTAATTCAACATAACATATCGTACATTACAATATTTCGCATACGTTTGCAAATAGGTTACATCATCACAGAGTCATTGTTATTACAAAACAAGTCTTGTAAACATGCGGAAGCAAATAGTTTAACTCACACACCGAGTTCAAATACACATACTGGTTTGCTGATCACAGACCGCAAAAGCATTCAGATAAGAGAAAGGAGATCATGCCCATGATCTAGTCCTCATCACCTGCCGGGTGGAGACAATACTTGCAGAATCCCTGATATAGGAGGTCATCTGCAACAAGAGGGAATAAACCCTGAGTACAGGAATGTACTCAGCTAGACTTACTCGTCGAAAACCAAACAAATGACACCAAGGATTATGCATAGCTTAATGTAGTGGAGCTGGCTAACACTTTCTTTTTGCAGAAAAGCATAAGTAATAATGATCAATTCTTAACCTGAACTAGCAGTAACTTTTTAGCCATTAACCTGTCATCTATATTAGCACCTGTACTAAGCAATCATTTTATTAGGGTGCAAACATTAATAACCATATCAGGTATTCATTGTGGCAACCTTATCATCATCCATTTCACCATATCGTTAAATTAATTGAATCTATGTTGTCGCTGCTCAGTCAAGTTCTCACTATCCGGGAGAGACGGTGATTCGAATCAATTCCTATCTAGCTGGAGGGGTATTCCTAAACACAAACCCTGCTTCCCCCGTCAGGGTCGCAACAAGTCACCTTTGGTACAATTCAGGAGTCACGGGTCTGAACAGATCGGCATTCTTAGAGAACCACTCTACCAAGGTTGTTCGGGACTCTAACCCGCCTTGGACTTATGCCAATGGCTCTCCGCACGTCCTTACTACCTCCAGAGTGCCACCACTGCTCGCGTTCCCAGCCTGAATCGAGCTACTAGGCTTCACGGTCGGAACGACTTATCTGGCCAGCTAAGTGTTAGGCTGCGTTCAACATGACATGAGGACGTATAGCGTATCGGTCCTTAAACGACTCAGACGGAGTTACTATGTTCAAACCTACACAAGACCCCGCCCGGTCTTAATTCATTATTCACATGGTTCTTTTCCACGATAGCAAATATAGCCAACCGTGATCCACCTCATCCTAAAGCTCGCAGGTGATAGGAAATCACCTGACTTCTACCGCACTAAGCATGGCTAAGCATTTAACCCGTCCTGAACTTAAATAGGATTCCAGTGCGATATCTGGACAAGGAAGGATATATAATGCAGCAATTGGTTCCAACCAATTCCTATACTTAATGCATCATCAACAATAAAAGATACTCAATGTATTTGTGAAAACATAGGAGGCTTAATATGCTCTGGGGCTTGCCTTTTAGGAACGAGGAAGGCTGGTGGCCAGGGCACTTGAGCAATTCCTCCGCGGCGACTGCTTCGTCGGCTTCCTGCACCTCGGGTTCCTCCTCCTAGTTGGCTCCCTCGAACTCCAGCAACGTCACTCCCTCCGGCACACCTATTGCATGAATGCGCAAGATAAATATCATGGATGCACATGTATGAATGTCGGGGATGCTCGGGGAATGCACATGTTCGCTGTAGTTTGCATATTCCAACTTAAGCCCTATTCAAATCACTTTCACTTACCACGTTTATACAACCTAAGGTATAATTGCTCATCTTCCGTTAATGACCTAGCACCTGCACCTAAGCATATTCTCAAGTTAGGCTAACCCCTAAACAATTAACAAGAACATTGCAACCACATACACTCAAACAATTGTATTTCAGCAAGATGAATACTATGTAGCGGTGCAGTAAACTAGCCATAACTGGAGATTTATAAATCCAAATGATATGCAACAAGACAATCTGGAAAGCTTATAAAATTGTCTACAATACATTTTCAGACCTCAGAGCATGATTCAAACCTTTATCAGGTCGAACTCATAAATCAACAGAATTCTATCCTCACAAGGCAGAGAATAAGCAAAATCTGCAACCTAACTTTAAACAGCTGTAGTTTCTAAACTACTAGGCCAAATGCCCTCAAATTTTGACATGAGCTAGATACATAAATTATCTACAACTCTTGTATTCATTACAATCACAGAAAACCAAAATATCATGGGGAGCTTTCTAAAGTCCCCAGATCTGTCCAGAGGGACATAATGCAAACGAAATACTTAGTAACTCATGAGGTAAACATATACCTTTCTTAATTTATTTAATTAAATAGAGGAAATAGTAAACATATATGAAAGCTACACCATTAAATCTACAAAAATTACAGTAAACCTTACATGCCCTAAGTAGACTACCATAAAAATTTCACACCATTTTAGTAAGTACAACAGCCTACACAAAAATGGTAAGGCAGAATGGCTTAAAATGGCATAATTAGGAAACCTTAGTGAAAAGTGTCAAGCAATAGATTTCATATTTTTCCTAGCATCTAGAAGGTACCAAGATACTACCTACCAAGTTTCATGGCCATAGGATTCATAAATAATTTACTAAAATTCACCCAAATATCTACCAATGATAAAAGGAAAATCTATAACTCAAAAACTACACATGCAATGACTCTCAAATTTTGACCAGAGCTTCTACTATACAAGACTGGCTTACCCACAAAATTTCACAATTTTTGGATCAAGGAAACTCAAGATATGATTTAAACAATTTTGCATGCATTCAAAAACACTTTTTGAGTTCCTATTTAATTCATCCAAAATTTCTACATAAAGTGTTCAAGACATATTTTTCTTAAATACTAGACTTAACTGTGAGTCTAACAAAATTAGAACCATCCAATTTGGATCTACATAACAGGAGATACAAAAATATCAAATCAGCATTCAAAACTGCATTTTTGAACTAGCCCTAAGAACTACAGCCACTCACACGCGGGACCCGGGTGTCAGCTGACCCCACCGGTCAGTGACCGCGAAAACAGAGGAGGCGCTGCGACGGCACGGCACACGGCGAAGCTCGCCGGCGGCGGCTCCTCCGGCAAAATCAAGGACACCGGCATGCTCGCCTCGACGAACCGCATCTAGCCATGTCCTAACCGGAACCTCTACCGAACTCAAGCAAGGACGGCGGCGTGCATGGCGAACGGCGGCAGGGTCCGACGGTGCTCCGGCGAGGTCCGGCCCTATAGGGCGCGGCTAAGCTCGGTATGAGCTTCAGGGGGTCACGAGGAAGCTAAGGGGAGGAAGAAAGGAACATGAGAAGGCTCCGGGGGTGGTCGGCCACGTAGAGCTCTACTCCGGCGAGCCACGGTCATGGTGGGCAACGGCGGAGGGGATGCGATAGGTCCTCACCTAAGCTCGATTGACGCCGTGAATGGGTGGAGATTATGAAGCTAAGCAAGGTGGAGCTTCAGGCAAGCTGGCTCAGGAACTGGTGGGGCTGCGGTGGTGCATGAGCCCGGTGACGGCAGTGCGCTCGGCAGCAAGGCGAGGCGCTGCGCTCGGCTTCAAACGAAATGGCGAGGCGCAGAGGCATGGATGGAGTAAATAAGCGAGCAACCGGGTGCATGGCATCTTCATGGCAACAACAGCCTGACCGGCGGGGCAACGCCGGCGTATGGCCACCACTTGGCCACCGCGGCCTGACGATGTCGGCCAGCTGGCTCGCCTAAACATTACGTTTCAAAGCCCAATGAAGCCAACTGACAGAGCAAAAACATCGATCCATATCATCTAAACCGTGCTGATTTAGTTCATGTCATAGTTGACAAAGTTGGAGTACTAAGTGAGATCTTTAACTTTGTCAATTGGAGCTCGAGCTAGTTTGGCTTGGTTAGTGAGATACAGTGCTCCAAACATCAGCTCATGAAACTGAAAAGCAGTTCCAACACTTAAACAATTTTTCAATGTTGAATCCACCATCAAGCTGACTTGTGGGCCATGTTTGAGCATGTTGTGCACATTTTCATGAGATGGTCATAAAAGAACTTTTGTTCCACATATAATTCTCTACAACTTTGCTTTAGATTGCTTAGACATGAAAACATCCTAAACTACACTTTTTAAATAGTCAAACACAAGAGCTCTAGGGGTCCAAATTGGTCAACCATGACTTGGAAACCTAATTAGGCAAAATGATCAACATGAACATTGTTCCTAATGACATTCTAGGTGTAACTCAATTACTTACAAGCATTTCTAGCCACACCATGCATTGGTCACACAAGAATCAATCAAGGTATGTACTGAAACAATGAAAAACACAAGAAATGTTGCAAATGTCTCATAGTCATGTTTCATGATCTTGTTGCATAGTATTAACTAATCTTGTTTCACTAAGTGAGTGGCACATGTTGCACTTAAGTGTTGCACACTTTACATTTCATAAAAGAACAACACATGAAATATACAACACGTTGCAATGTTTCGAAATTATGTTTCATGTGCTATAAGTTCACGAAGGGATGCATGATGCTCATGTTCATGAAATGCAGTGCAAATGTGGAAGCTAAACACCAGGGGTGTTACATGCTTCATCATCACTATCATCATGAGAGCATTCTTCATCACTTGTGTTGGTGCAGAAAGTGACCAACACGTAAATATTTGTAATTTTGCCGTACGTTGTGATCGGAGGTGGCCTAACACTCAATGACATAGGGTTTATACTAGTTCAGGCAATGTGCCCTACATCCAGTTTGAGTTGGTCGGTGACTTTATTCCTAAGCCTAGGTGCTCGAAGTTTGCAATGGGGTTACAAACGAGAAGGAGAAAGATGGGGGGTACAAGAGGTCCGGTCGGACTCTGGTCTAAGGGGCCAAGAGTGATGGGAGCTCCGCTATGTGCTAAGTGTTCGAGCGTGTGCTTGGTATAACATTAGAGTGTCTAAAGTTACAGAGGGTGAATCAATGTAAGTGAACTGATTGATATATTTGTTGGGAGAGAGCGCATCCCGTTTTATTGATGAAGGGGATGGCCTTACAAGTGAGAGGGAGAGAGTATGCATGCTACTAAGTCTTGTTGCCCATGCCAGTGGGCACAAGATGATGGTAGGTGCCCACAATACTATTTAATGTTAGATGCACGTGGGAGGTTGCGTTGTCTTTTTCTGGTATGGCAAACGTCGGTGCTTGCCATACTGTTGATGCCGAGAGGCATACAGGGGGTTTTACCATGTTCGCCTGGTATGGTAAATGCTGGCGCCTACAACATTGTTCGATGCCTAGAGGCATGTGGGGGGATCCTTACCATGTTTATCCGGTATGGGAGTTGATGGCGCCCACAACACTGTAGGAAAAATGTTAGCGCCTACAATACTGTTTGGGTTCTGTTATGCCAGGGAGGTCATAGGGTACTGTCCTATAGGTGTACAGGGTACATTCCTTGGTATTGCGGTTTGACTTGGGTGCCCTGCTTTACTTTTTCTATCCGTTCCCTGGTCCTTACTGAGCGGGCGTCCCCGGTCAGTTGGTCCCAATCGGCTCTAATTACGCCAGTTGGAGAAGAATAGTGAGCAGAGGTTTGGTGCATCCCCAGTCAGAGACATGGGTTAGAGTCAAAAGCGGTGTTTAGCCAGGCCCTCTAGTCAGAGAGGCCATCTGATGGTGGGCCGGTGTCAGAAGCAAGTGTTGTTCCTTCTTCATGAGGCCTTTCGGTCAGAGAGGCGGGCTGGAGTCGGAAGCAGACGCTATTCCTCCTCTACTAGGCCTTCAGGTCAGAGATTGGATTGTTCTTCTGGCCTATCGTTTAGGTGTTTTGGGCTGGCCCATGAGTTGTGTGTTGCTCACAACGTTATCTAATTGGTTTGATCCTTTGTTGGGAAGCCAGTCCATGAGGGACCCTGGGTTTATGAACCCGACAGGAGCCCCTGAGCCCTTGGGCGATTCGGGTAGAATCATCTAGGGGATTTGTCTTTGACAGCGGGTGTGCATGAGCGCACTCATGGGTGTAGCACCTGAGCCCCTAGGCAATTCAGGCAAGATCGCCTAGGGGGTTTTGTTAGTGGGTGTGTGTGCATTTTAGTCGAGATAGAGTCGTCAACCATGGTGTCGTGCGTAGCTGAGGTGGTTTTTTAGGGATTGAGTGAGACGGAGCTCGTGGCTCCTAGTGTCGGTGCAGCCCGCATAGCTGAGGCAGTTTAGTTTAGGGATCGGGTGAGACAGAGCTCATGAATCTTGGCATCGGTGTAGCCCACATAGCCGAGGTAGTTAGTTATGGATTAGGCAAGACTGAGCTCACGGATCCTAGCATCGGTGCAGCCCACGCAGCTAAGGTTGTTAAGTTTAGGGATCGAGCGAGACCGAGCTCGTGGATCCTGGCGTCGGTGCAGCCCGCACAACCAAGGTAGTTAGTTTAGGGATTGGGCTAGATGAAGCTCACAGATCCTAGCATCGGTGCAGTCTGCGCAGCCGAGGTAGTTAGTTTAGGGATTGGGTGAGATGGAGCTTGTGGATCCTGGCATCGGTGCAGCCCGCGCAGCCAAGGTAGTTTAGTTTAGGGATCGGGCAAGACGAAGCTTGTGGATCCTGACGTCGATGCAGCCCGTGCAGCCAAGGTAGTTAGTTTATGAATTGGGTGAGATGGAGCTCGTGGATCCTAGCATCAGTGCAGCCCACATAGCCAAGGTAGTTTAGTTTAGGGATCGGGTGAGACAGAGCTCACAAATCCTAGCATCGGTGCAGCTCACGTAGCTAAGGCAGTTAGTTTAGGGATCAGGCGAGACAGAGCTCGCGGATCTTGGTGTCGGTGTAGCCCATGCAGCTGAGGCAGTTTTTAGGTGTCTTGAGCCCCTAAGCCCTATTTGGGCTTGATAGGGGTTAGTTGAGTTTTGTGCGTTACCCCGTCCATGGTTTCTCACAACCGGAGGGGCTAAGCTAATGTCGCTTGCTTCTATCGCTCGGGCTCGAGTGACGTGCTCGGTGAGCTCGCTAACGGGTATGATCGAGTGAAATCTGGGTCCATCATTCATGATGGGGTTGACATAGCCCTCTTATGACATTCCACTGCTCCTTAACCTGCAACCCGGTAGATGCCTAGGTCATTCCGAAGACCAACCCGGGTGGCCTACTGGCCTCCCCTTGATGGAGATTCTGTGGGTTTAGCGAGGTTTAGGATCAAACAAGATAGTTGAGATGACCCTATCTACTTCAGGGTAGACTGGGCAAGGGCCGCTCAAGGCTCATCTACGTTTTCTCCCTAGGCTCTGTTTGACGTGAGACAGCCTCGAGCCCTTTGTGGGCCGGCCTTTGACCACCGATCAATCTTCGCTCATGTTGAATGAGGCAACTACTGCTTCGTGACACAACACAGAGCATTGTGATGCATTTGACTGCATACGTAGTGCTTTAGCCCCTGAGCCCCCGAGCAATTTGGGTATAATCGTCCGGGGGCACAGGTGTATGGAATGAATGCGCATATGCATGTATGAATGATTTATATAAATAAATAGAGGGGTTTGGTAATGGTACCTTGATGACTTGAGTGATGGGGTTTGAAGAGCTCCAATCAGAAATGTCTGACCAGGATCCATGCTCATCGTTCATGATGGAGTTGGCATGGCCCACATGGGGCGTCCCTTTGCTCCTTACCTATCTCTCGGTGTTTTTCTTGAGCCGTTGAATTGACTTTAGGAAGCCTGATGGTCTTTCTTAGGCAGAGATCCTATAGTTGGGCCTTTCCAAGTTCCGCCTAGGAAGGCAGAGCGCCACCTATGTGTGGTGGCACTTTGTTTCTCACGCCCTGTCGTGCAGTAGTGGTGGCCATACCTAGGCCATGTCCTGTCTGATCAGGCGCCATTCCGTTGGTCAGTGTGTGTCCCATCAGTCAGGGTGCGTCCCATTGTTTCCCATCCGCATTGAATGGGGGAAGGGAGAGGGTTTCTTGCCCCAATCCTTTCACCTTTCCTCAACTACTCCGCCTCTTCTTTAAATAGGGGAAGGGAGAAGGAAAGGAGAACTCATAGACCCATTTGTGATTCTAGGGCATGATGTTGAGTTTGAGGTCCCCCAATGTAGATGAGGTGGTGGTGGCTGCCTTCACCGAGAAGGGGCTCATTCCGCTGAAGGAGGTGGTGCACTAGAGGGTGCCATATGTCGCTGGCTTCATCACTATCTGTGAGGCTTTCATCGGGATGGAGCCGCACATGGACTCCTTCCGGTGAGTCTTCTCTGGGTGAGCCTTGTTGGAGAGGAAGATGCTTGGGACTATGTCGGTGGGAGGTTTTGCCCTTGCAGCTACTTAGGTTGGCCAATTCATAAAGTTTGATGAGATATCTTTTAGCCTTTGTGGCCATACCTTGATGGGCAGCGTCTTTGCCCAGGAGCTGCCTCGACTACATGAGAAGGTCAGGAGCTCCATGCTCTTCTGCTGAGCATCTATGGGTATGATGCCCTTGAGGTACCTGTTGCGCTCGCTGAAGTCGAGGGAGCGAAACCGGGCAGGGTCCATGAGGTACCCGCTGCACTCGCCGAAGTTGAGGGAACAGAACTGGGCAAGGCCCTTGCGGCGGTAGTTATGTCTGGTGGCATGCGCCATGGCCTCTCCTTTAGCATTAGCTGATGCCACTGAGCGGCCACAGTAGTATTTGGAGTAGAAGTAGTCAGCAAATGTAATAATTAGGGGAGCCCCCGTGTGAATAGTTTTTGTATCAATGAATACTTCAGTTCTATTTTTGTGATAGAATCACCATCCATTCCTTGTTTTTATCCTAGCATAGCTTTGTTTTTATCCTTTCTTTTTCACACCTGCCCATTCGTTCCATAGGCTGTAGCTTTTAAGAACCTGGGTATGGCCCACGGGGCTCGGTTGCTCATAACCGTAGGTCGTGGCGGGGTGCGTTCGGTTGGGAGTAAGAACAAAGTCACGTAGGGTAATCAAAGGAATGGAATGCACTTTTGTTTGGGCAAAAAGTTCTTTACCATGTGATAGTAAAAAAGAGAGGTATTATTTAGTATTGTACCCTTATGGAGCCCCTGAGTGACCTAGGCTGAAAGTGTTTGGGCTGGGATGCTTTACAGAAGCAAGTATTGAATAAAAGCGGTAAGACCAAATTTAGGGGAAAAAATGACATAGCTATTCAATGTTCCAAGTGTTGCTGAGAACGTTGTGTTGTCGTCCTTTAGTCAATAGGCGTCTGGTCGGATCACTTCGGTCACCATATAGGGTCCTTCCCATGGTGGAGAGAGTTTGTGTTTTTCCTTCATTGATTGGGTCCTCCAGAGCACGAGATCACTGACTTCGAGGATCCTCCCTCTAATCTTCCTTTCATGGTACCTACAGAGAGTTTGCTGGTAGCGAGCGGAGTGAATGATGGTCGTCTCATGGGCCTCTTTGAGCAGGTCGACTGCGTCTTGCTGAGCCTCCATGGCTCAGTCATGGTCAAAAGCCTTCACTCTTAGGGCGCCATGGTCGAGATCGGAGGGCAGCACTGCTTCAGCTCCATAGGCTAGGAAGAAGGGTATGAACCCTATGGATCAGTTTGGGGTTGTTCTCAAGCTCCAGAGGTTCGCTGGGACCTCTACAACCCATCGCTCGATGTACTTATTGAGTCAGTCGAAGATGGGTGGCTTAAGTCCTTGGAGGACCATGCCATTGGCACGCTCGACCTAACCATTAGTACGTGGGTGTCCGACCGAGGCCCAGTCGATCCTGATGCCGTATCCTTCACTAAAGTCCAGGAACTTCTTCTCGGTGAAGTTAGACACGTGGTCAGTGATGATGTAGTTAGGAACACCGAAGCGGTAAATGATGTTGAGGAAGAATTTGACCACCTCTTCCTAGTGGATGTTGGTGATGGTTTGCCTCTATCCAATTGGTGAACTTGTCGACTGTTATGAGTAGGTGAGTGAAACTGCTTGGGCCCTTTTTTAGGGGTCCTACCATGTCGAGGCCCTAGACCACTAATGGACAGGTGATGGGGATGGTTTGAAGCTCCTATGCCAGCAAATGAGTTTGCCAAGCATATAATTGGCATCCCTCACACCTATGGATGACCTCCTCTGCATCTCGTAGTGTGGTGGGCCAGTAAAAACCTTGGCGAAAGGCTTTTTTGACTAGCGACCTTGGGGTTGCGTGATGTCCATAGATCCTAGCATGGACCTCGAGGAGGAGCTGCTTCCCCTGGTTCATGGGGATGCACTTCATGAGCACCCACGATGGACTCCGTTTGTACAGTTCATCACCAAGCGTGACAAAGGTCTTGGCACATCGAGCTTCAGTCCTTTCAGGGTAGGAGAACCTCCTCGAGGAGGTAGGTGAGTAGTGGCACTCGCCAGTCAGTTTGATCAAGTGCCAACACGGCGACGTTAGCTGGTGATGTCATCATAGAGGTACTAGGGTCGGAGCCCCCGAGCACCGACTTGGTGTTAGGGTCAGAGCCCTCGAGCGCTGGCTTGGCATCAGGGTGTGTCTAGATCGGACCTTCCAGGACACGATCAGATGGCTCATGGAGATCGTTGACGAAGATCCCTCTTGGAGACGGATCTCGCCTGGCGGCCAATTTTGCGAGAAAATCGGCAGGCATCGTTGTCCTTTTGGGGGACGTGATGCAGCTCGATCTCCTAGAATTTGTACTCAAGCTTGCATACCTCCTGGCAGTATGCTATCATGAGGGGGCTTTTGCAGGAGGACTCCTTCATGACCTGGTCAACAACCAACTCCGAGTCGACCAGACGTAGAGTCATGTTGCACCAAGCTCGATGGCAATGTGTAGCCCGTTGATGAGGGCCTTGTATTCCAATGTGTTGTTTGAGGCCAAGAAATGGAGGTGGATGACATAGTGAAGCCAACTCCCATCCAAGGAGATTGGAACCACTCCATCCCTAGAGCTGAGTGCCATTATGGACCCATCGAAGTACATTGTCCAGTACTCAAGGGTGGCGTCCGTGTCGGTAGCTGCACCTCCATCCATTCGGTGACAAAATCCTGTGAGAGCCTAAGATTTAATAGCGGTATGGGGGATATACCTGATGTTGTGGCCCATGAGTTTAAGTGCCCACTTGGAGATCCATCCCACGGCATCGCGGTTGAGGATGATGTCCCCGAGCGGGTATGAAGTGATGACCGCAACTTCATGGTCGGTGAAGTAGTGCAAGAGCTTCTAGGTCCCCATCAGCATGGTGTATAGGAGTTTCTGCACCTAGGGGGTACTGGACCTTAGGGTCGGTGAGTACCTCCCCAATGAAGTATATGGGCCGCTGGACCTTAAAGTGGTGTCCCAGCTCCTCCCTTTCGATGACTAGGGTGGCGCTTACCACATGGTTGCTGGCCTCTAGGTAGAGGAGGAGGGGTTCTCCCCATTTAGGAGCAACGAGGATTGGGGCTGACGTCAGGGATGCTTTGAGGTTCTCTAGAGTCTACTAAGCTTCCTCAGTCTAGACAAAGGCGTCCATCTTTTTGAGGAGCTTGTAGAGTGGCATCCCCCGTTTGCCGAGCTAAGAGATGAACCGTCTTAGAGCGGCTAGATAGCCGGTGAGCCTTTGCATGCCCTTGACGTTGCGTATGGGGCCCATGTTGGAAATGGCCATGATCTTTTTGGGGTTTGCCTCGATGCCGCGCTCAGACATAATGTATCATAGTAGCTTCCCCTTTGGAACCTCGAAAACACATTTCTTGACATTCAATCTGATGTCGAACCTTCGGAGGTTCATGAATGTTGTGGCCAAGTTTGCGATCAGGTCACAAGCTGGAGCCATTTTGACCAATATGTCATCAACATAGACGACGATTATTGGTTTCAGCCGCTCGGCTTCATTAGGCTGATCGAGCGGGTTGATTTGGTTAGCAAAGCATTGCTGTATGCACCTTTGGTAGGTGGCGCCAGTGTTCTTCAGGCCAAAAGGCATGGTTATGTAGCAGTACGAACCATACTGGGGTGATGAACAAGGTTGTGAGCTGATCAGATTCTTTCATCGCGATCTAGTGATAGCCCGAGTAGGCATCTAGATAGGAGATGATCTCACAAACCAAGGTGGAGTCGACTATCTGGTCTATGCAGTGGCAAAGGAAAGTGATCCTTTGGACATGCTTTGTTGAGGTTAGTATAATCAACGCACATTCTCCATTTCACAGTCTTCTTTTTAACAAGAACGGGATTAGCAAGCTAGTCAGAGTGGAATACCTCTCTGATGAATCCGGCTGCCTGGAGTTTGGTGATCTCTTCGCCTACGGCCCTTCGCCTCTTGTTGTCAAAGCAACGTAGGCATTGCATAGCAGGCTTCGAGCCTGAGATGAGGTGTAGTGCATGCTCGGTGATGTCCTGCGTTATGCCTAGCATGTTAGATGGCTTCCATGTGAAGACATCGTGATTGGTATGTAGGAAGTCGACAAGCTCGCATTCCTATTTGGCCGGGAGCCAGGTCTCGATCCGCACCGTCTTGGTTGGGTTAGTGGGGTCAATCCCTACCGCCTTGGTTTCCTCGAGTGCATGGAAGGCCATTGCAGAGGTTAGTTTGTTGCAGTCTAGGACTACTGGGGTCGACGACTCTCCAAGCCACGGGAGCTCAGATGAGTTGATGATCGCGGTGGCGAGCTCAAAATGCTCACGATCGCACATGAAAGCATGCGAGAAGGCGCTGCCCATGGTGATGAAGCCATTCGGTCCCGGCATCTTCAGCTTGATGTAGGTGTAGTTGGGGATCGCCATGAATTTGGCATAGCATGGCCACCCCAAGATGGTGTGGTAGGACCCTAGGAAGTCCACCACTTCAAATGTGAGGACCTCTGAGTGGAAGTTGGCTCGATTGCCAAATGTGACGGGTAGGTCGATCTAGCCGAGCGGGTATGCCTGCACTCCCGGGATCACCCCGTGGAAGGAAGAGCCCACTGCGTGGAGTTCTGACCGGGGGATGCACATGGCGTCGAGGGTGTTTACGTAGAGTATGTTGAGGTCACTGCCTCCGTCCATCAGCACCTTGGTGAGGTGCTTCTTGTGGACAATGGGGTCGATGATGAGCGGGTAGCATCCCAATCTCACGACGTGAGAGGGAGGGTCCCTCTGATCGAAGGTGATCAGAGATTCCGACCAGCTAAGGAAGGAGGAGACGACCGTCTTGGCGGCGCATGCCTCCCTATAGCGCACCTTGTGCTGGCGCTTGGACTAGATGACGTCGGATCCACTGAAGATCATGATGCATTCCTTAGGGTGAGGGAAGCCATCCCCATCCTTGCCTACCGTGCCTCCTTTCTTAGCTACCGCCTCTTTGCCGTCACCTTTTGGCCCGCCAGCCTATCACAGGAAACATTTGAGGAGCTCATAGTCATTATAGAGGTGTTTGATAGGGTAGGTGTGGTTGGTGCATGGGCTATCCATGATCTTGTTGAAGTGGTCAGGAAGGCCTTGCTAGGGCTACTTGCCTGCACGATCAGCTGTAGCGACCAACACGGTGTTGTTTGATTGGCGCCGATCCTTTTTATTCTTCTTGCCCCTTTGTGTGGAGGGGCCCTCGTCTTGGTCCACGCGCTTGGCCTTGCCTTTGTCCTGGCCTCCATTGAAGACCGCTCCAACCGCCTCCTCATCGGAGGCATGGTTAGTGGCAATGTCGAGCAGGTCGTGGGTGGAATGGGGCTTGAGGCAGCCAAGCTTGTGGATCAGGGACTCGCAGGTTGTCCTGGAGAGGAATACGCTGATGACATCCATATCGATGACATCAGGGAGGGAGTTGCATCATTGGAATAACCTACAGATGTAATCCTATAGAGACTCGCTGGGCTCCTATTGGCAGCTCTTGAGGTCCTAGGAGTTACCAGGTTGAACATACGTCCCCTAGAAATTTCTGACAAAGACCCTCTTGAGGTCCGCCTAGTCGCGAATGCTGTCATGTGGGAGGAATTCAAGCCATGCCTGAACATGTTCCCCCACATAGATGGGGAGATATTGAATGATGAAAAGGTCATTATCCACCCCTCCGGGTCGGTAGGCAAGTCGGAAATCTTCATCTCCTCGGTGTACTTGGTGATGTTGGTGGGTGGTCAGAAGCACTGTGGGAACAGCGCTCTCTAGATACATTGACCAAAGGCCTATGGTCCTTGGCCCTCGAGGCTAGGACTCTAGTCGTCTGGCCAGCGACCATGCCTGGGGCATGTTTCACTGCTCCCCTCGATGGTTTGGTTGGGTCCCATGTCGCCTACCCTCATCATCGCCCAGTGGACATCATCATCATGCTAGGCCTGATGCTGGTTGCTAATGATGCTGTGAGCATCTTGGTGCAGACCGAGTCATTCACATACCGGCGGTTGGTGTGGAGCAGGCACTAGGTTGGACCACGGCACAGCCGCTACCTCCTGAGCTACGCTTGGCGGCTATAGTGGTGAGCGAATGGAGCGATCTGTCTGGTGCGCCCCCACTCCCCTAGTGGGGAGAGAGGGAGTGTGTCAGAGTCATGACGTGGAGCTTTCCACCTGTTAAACGGTGGTGGCTTCTACCAGCACCCGGAGGTTCTGGTAGACCACCCGCTCCTAGGGTCGACAGGCTCGGGAACGCCACGTAGAAGCATTGCCGCATCGGTGATGTTCTGGCTAGGCCAAGTGAACTATGGGGGGTCATTCCTTTTGTTCATGATGTCATGCTAGACCTGGCGAGCGTGACCCCAGGCACCGCCTGTAGGGTCATGCGCATGGGGCACAATGTGCTGCACCGAGCGTGCCAGCGTAGGCGGTAGCTGGTTCTGCCGTCGTCATCGTAGCTCCTTGGCATGCTCTCGTGCAAGCGCGAGGGCCCCCACACATGGATCTAGAGGGGTGTGAGTCTACATAGACTCTAGAACCACCAGTGGCTACCCCGAGCCATCCGCCATAGCGCACTCCTAGGACGAACGGTGGCTAGGCGCCACGTCGTCAATGCTGGAGCCATTGCTCTCAACCTCGTCATCCAGGAGTTCATGGAAAGTGGTAGGAGCATAGCTCGCCATTCCCACAAATTTAGATGTGAGAGGGGTGGTGCCAGCATCCTTCGGAGCCCCTGAGCACACGCATCCATGGGAGACATGAGGCTGTAGGGGAACCAATCGTACAATGTTTGCGGTGCAGACAAAATGGTCCCTCTAGATAATCGGCGGGAGATAGTAAATAGAGAATAAATAATAGTATGCACATTACTCACAACAGGGTTTGAGCAGAGAGTTTGCTCGGAATGAAGCATAGGCTCCTCGTCGTTGAAGTTGCCGTGCATCCCAGAGCCGAGGGAGGGTGCCCCTCCGATGGTCACCGGAACAAGTGCCTCCTCATGGAGGTGTAGTACGTGAAGCCAGTCGGTGATGAAGTCTAGGCTTCTGAAGAGGAAGGCCTAGGATGGCTTGAAGATGGGTGGAGCCCGTATCCTAGCAGGTGGGAGTGTAGGAAACTCCAGTGAGTCAAAGCGAGTCATATCATTTGAGCCCACCATGGTGAAGGTGGCGGAAAAGTAGGCCATCCGATGACCAAAAAGTGTTGAACGTACAACGTCTTTCCCATGGACGGCGCCAACTGTCAACGCAGAAAGTGACCAACATGTAAATATTTGTAGTTTTGCCATACGTTGTGATCGGAGGTGGCCTAGCACTCAATGACATAGGGTTTATACTAGTTCAGGCAACGTGCCCTATGTCCAGTTTGAGTCGGTCGGTGACTTTATTCCTGAGCCTAGGTGCTCAAAGTTTACAGTGGGGTTACAAAAGAGAAGGAGAAAGATGGGGGGTACATGAGGTCTGGTCGGACTCTGGTCTGAGGGGCCAAGAGTGTTGGGAGCTTCGCTATGTGCTAAGTGTTCAAGCGTGTGCTTGGTATAACTTTAGAGTGTCTAAAGTTACAAAGGGTGAATCAATGTAAGTGAACTGATCGATCTATTTATTGGGAGAGAGTGCATCCCCTTTTATATATGAAGGGGATGGACTTACAAGTGAGAGGGAGAGAGTATGTATGCTACTAAGTCGTGTTGCCCACACCGGTGGGTACAAGATGATGGTAGGCGCCCACAATACTGTTTAATGTTAGATGCACGTGGGAGGTTGCATCGTCTTCTTCTTCTTCTGGTATGGAAGACATCGGTCCTACCATACCGTTGATGCCGACAGGCATACAGGGGGTTTTACCATGTTCGTCTGGTACGGTAAATGCCGGCGCCTACAACACTGTTTGATGCCTAGAGGCATGTGGGGGGATCCTTACCGTGTTTGTCTGGTATGGGAGTTGATGGCGCCCACAACACTATAGGGAAAATGTCAGCGCCTACAACACTGCTTGGGTTCTATTATGCGAGGGAGGTCATAGGGTATTGTCCTGTAGGTGTATAGGGTACGTTCCTCAGTATTGCGGTTTGACTTGGGTGCCCTGATTTACTTTCTTCGTCTGTTACCTGGTCCTTACCGAGCGGCTGTCCCCAGTTGGTTGGTCCTAGTCGGCTCTAATTGCGCCAGTTGGAGAAGAGCAGTGAGCAGGGGTTTACCGCATCCCCAGTCGGAGATGTGGGTTAGAGTCAAAAGCGGTGTTTGGCCAAGCCCTCCAATCAGAGACGTCATCCAGTGGTGGGCCAGTGTCAAAAGCGAGTGATATTCCTTCTTCGTGAGGCCTTCCGGTCGGAGAGGCAGGCCAGAGTTAGAAGCGGACGTCATTCCTCCTTGGCCAGGCGTTCTAGTCAGAGATTGGATTGTCCTTCTGGCCTGTTGTTTAGGTGTTTTGGGCTGTCCCATGAGTTACGTGTTGCTCACAACATTGTCTATTTGGTCTGATCCTTTGTTGGGAAGCCGGTCCATGAGGTGAAACAACCCCGATTTCCGCGAAGGGAAATCCACAGAGTCGAAGTGTAATAAGATCGTTGTAGATCATATTACCCAAATTCCAGTCGAATATCACATCCATACAACAATAATATCAGAGTACAAATAGTGCGAAATTACATAATTTATTACATCGCTGCATTGGCGGAATCAAAAGTAGCATTCATTCAGAACAGCTTGAAGATAAGATCGCCAAACTCGAGCGTAGGCACGAACCCCTCATATGTCAAACTCCTCGGAGCTATACTCCTCAGCAGAACCTGTGTGCCAAAATTTATCAGTACGATTTGTACTAGCCACTCCCATCCCTATGAGCATTGCTTTGTGGAATTTGGATGCAAGTTGGTATAAGCAAAGTGAACCTATAAGGCTAGGGTTTCCTATGCAATAGCATATCAAGTAAATAGTAATAGTTTGTCAAGTTTTAACACCATTCCCACACCTATTCCACCCATTCCCATCCTAGAGCCAGGTTTCGATCTAGGGATCGACATACCACCATCTCCACACCATCACCATACCATACCATCACTCAGTCGACAGGCCAACTCCCTCTCGGCACTGTCTCAAGGCCCGTAGCCCCTGGCTATGACCAACACTCTCTCACGGGGGAAGAAGAGAAGGACTCATCTCACTATCTAGTTTAAGCGAAACTCAGGAAAGGTCCATAGCTGACAAGTTGGCACATGTATCGATCGATCAACCATACACTCTACAGAGGTTTTACATAACCACAAGATCTGCCTTCCTCGCTGACCGTCGTCAACTGGGCTGATTCCGGCCGCTTGCTAGCCTAGGATAATGCCACTCTACCATTCAGCCCTGGTACACCCCAAGTCCAGTCTGGGGTGGCTGAAACTGTGAGTCATGAGCTGGGTCCACAAGGTCTCCATGAAGTCTCAGAAGGGTGTGGGGGAAATCCACCGCACCCCGTACCTCCTTACATTGTTCGCTAACAACCTAGTAGTAGTGGCAATATCCTACCAAGTAGTCCGACCGTCCCACACCATATAGGGTGAGTGGTACATAAGGCTTCCCGGTGAATCTAAGTACTAGTAAGTCCTTAGGGATGACCAAGCCAGAATGTCTTCATCAGGGTTTCCATTTACCATGCCACCACAGCACCTCCACCCTAGGCTCCTCCCATCACAGGTTCACACCCAAGGGCCACCTTATATAATATTTACCCACTACAGGTATCCATTCTAGGGGTGCCCAGGTAGCACCCCACGGCAAGACTTGCCCCAGGCTCGTCGTATACTCCAACTTGGTCGACACAACCCTCACCCTCCACGCACCCAAGTCACACACGCAGCACTCTTCCCATGGTCCAGATAACACCAGTTTCCACCATGCCTCCATATAGTGCAAGCGTAGTAGAAGTAGTAAGCATTGAAATATATTAGCAAGCGTGTGACTAGCCTAACAGCAGGATGAGAAGGGGTAAGGTTGCGTCAAGGTAAAGGCCATCATGAAAGCATACTACCATGCAAGTCCTACCATAATGTGATCATGACAATAAAGTAAGCGCTAGCATTTCTATATTAGCCATGCGTAATAGGTGCTACGAGATTGGGTGGGATGTGGCACCTTCAGTGTAGTCGTCTCCGTACTCTTCACGGTACTCACGATCCTCATCTGTCT
The DNA here is from genome assembly GCF_019320115.1 of Miscanthus floridulus. NCBI lineage: Eukaryota > Viridiplantae > Streptophyta > Magnoliopsida > Poales > Poaceae > Miscanthus > Miscanthus floridulus. The sequence goes on from NC_089592.1 coordinate 50,543,739, forward strand.
ATTTCTACTTCGAGTCTACAAACGATCGTAATACAGTCGCGTTAGCGACGTCTATAGAATAGCACAAAGAAGCAATGAAAATTCAAAAGTGCCAAATGCACTCAAACATGGGTTCATTACGTAGAGCTTGATTTTAGATGAATTTTGGTCCTGGTTTCGTATTTTTCTGAGGTCATATGAATTAGTTATGAATTTCCGAAGTTTAAATCTATTTCTGAAAATGGAAAAGGCTGAATTAATCCCGGGCTGACACGTGTCACGCTATGATTGGGCCACGCGGCTTGCTGATGTCAGCATGACGTTAGCATCATGGTTCTGAGCTAACGGGTGGGGTCCAGCTGACGTCAGCATGACATCACCTTGGCTGTGCTGGCTTCTGACATGTGGGTCCCACGTGATGTCACCATGACGTCAGCATCTGACATGTGGGTCCAGGGTGTCTGTGTCACTAACAGGCGGGGCCAGGTCAACAGTCAGCGTTGACCAGTCAATGGTCAATACAGGCCGGGTCTGAACTGGGCCGGTTGGGCTTTGGGTTGGGCCAGTCTAGGCCGGGCCGGGCTAAACACGTGGCACGCTGTGACGCAGCCACGTCACGACTGTGGGCTCGTATTGGGCTGTGGTCCACAGCTGCGGTCTACGATGGACCAATTGCTGCTGGTCCATGGACCACAGACTGGTCTACGGTGGACCGAGTCCACCCATCTCTTCTCCTTGGCTTGGCTCGCGTGCACCGAGTCTACGCACGAGTGGCCGGTGAGGGGTGTTCCCCTGTTTCTTACTACGGCGGTGCTCCTGTCAGCAATGAGCTCGCGGTGAGCCCCCGTGGTGGCTCTGGTGTTTGATTGGGGAGGGGAAAATCTTCCCTGGGCCATGGCGACTGCGTCTGAGGGGTCAAGGTGGCGGCTAGAGCTTTCCAAGGTGCTGGCCACGGCGAGCAGCGGCTCAGCAGTGCTTGTCGATGGTGAAGTCGCGCGTGCGGCCTTCTGGGTGGCTCGGGTTGAGCGGGTATAAGCTACTGCGAGTCCGTGGGGGCACGGTGAAGTGTCCAGGGCTCAAGGCGGGGCTTCGGCGTTCCCATGTGGCCGGCAGGGATTTCCCGGCAGCCATGGCGCCATGGAGACGACGGTGAGGCGCGCGGGTGATCAACGGGGCTCCAGTGGGGTGGTCACGGCATGGTCACAGACGTGTGCATGGGTGCGGGTGTTCCCAGCGGCCGGCAACGGCCTTGGCCTACACGCTCCTGGTGTGGAGCGCCATGGCCGGTGTGACAGAGTCCGGCGGCAAGCTGAGGGTTCGGAAGGAGGGCTCACCGTGGGTGCTGTGGAAGAGAGGATAGCGGTGCCATGACGAGTTGTGGCCATGTAGCTCTAGAAGCCATGCAGTGCTGACCCGTGGCGGTGCTCCAAACTCCAGCGTGCTCCCGGTTCTTCCCTGGCAGTGGCTTCGGCGCTTCCCTTCCTCCCTCTTCCCCTTCTCCCTCTCCTCTCTTGGTTCGGGTGTGCTGAGGTTGGCCACCGAGGTGGCGGCGGGCGATGGGACAAGTGCTAGGGCTCTCGGCCGAGGCTCTTATAGCCGAGCGGGGAGCAGCGAGCCTGGTGATCGGCGGTTGGGAAATCAAGGGCGATCGGGATGCGAGCTTGCATCCAACGGTGTTCACAAGGTTGCATGGGTGTGGCGCAAGGGGAGACACCGGGCATGACCCCTAGCCCACCCTGCCATTTCTGTCGGAGCTCTATCGCGCGGTGGTTCGAGCGCGGTGTGGGGAAGAAGCACAGTAGCGCTGACGTGCAGGGTCCAGCAGGTAGCGGCTGCAAGCAGAGACAGGGAGACACGCGGGCATGGGCAACGTGCGGCTGTCACACGGGGCCAAGGTGGCAGCGACCGCGAGCGAGGCTGACGGGCGCGTGGGTGACGCTGGGCCGCAAGCTGGGCCGCATGAGCCGAGCGGCGGGCTAGCTACAGCGCATTGGCGGGGCTGGCCGGTGGCTGGCTGGGCCAGTTGCTAGTCATGCGGGTTGGGCCGAACAGCTAGCTGGGAGGCCTTCTTCTCTTCTTCCTTTTCTATTTTTCATTTCTTTTCCATTTGTTTGAATTCAAATTTGGTTTGAAATTTGATTTCACAACTGAGGTGACTTGTTCATTGGAGTTTAGGGAATTTTGTTTTTAATAATAACTTTATGGTTTATTATTTTATTGGAGTTGTTTAGCAATCATAACTCAAATGGAAATTCAAATCACATTTTGAATTTAACAATGTATGCAACATTATATTTGTTGGAAATTAATAAACACAGATATCTAATGACATGCCATGCTTATATGTTGACTGAGGTTAGGTTAAACCTAATGCATCTCTTAGGTTGGGTTTCTATACATGGCACTCATCATCACATGGGATTCTTGAGAAAAATTTTGTAGCTGGTATTTTTGGTGTATAGATTTTTGGGTTGTTATAATCCTACCCCCTTAACAGAATCTCGTCCTCGAGATTAAAGCGTAATGTACTCTTCAAAGAGGTAAGGATATCATAGCCGGAGGTCAGACTCTTTCTCCCATGTTGCTTCTCTCTCAGTGTGATTACTCCATTGGTTCTTGCACATAGGAATAGTCTTGCTTCGGGTTTCTTTGGTATCTCTGCCCAGAATTCTGATAGGATGTTCTCTATACTCAAGTGTATCCTGAATGTCAAGTGTATCAATCAGGATCACTTCATTGGGCACTCTCAAACACTTGCGTAGCTGTGAGACATGGAATACAGGGGTGTACACCCGTCAATTCTTCAGGTAACTCGAGTTTGTAGGCGAGCTTCCCAATTCTCTTACAAATCTTGTATGGGCCAACAAATCTAGGGGCAAGCTTCCCTTTCACATGGAACCTGACAGTCCCACGTAGCGGGGATACCTTGAGATAGATGAAGTCTCCCACATTAAACTCAAGTCTTCTTCTCCTTTTGTCAGCATAGCTCTTGTATCGACTTTGAGCAATTCTCAAATTCTCTTACTTGAGCAACTCCTTCTTCGGCATCTTGAATCTTAGCGGAATCAAAGAATGATCTTTCACCCGGTTGAGACCACATCAAAGGTGTCTTACAAGGTCTACCATATAGGGCTTCAAACGGCAACATCTTGATACTAGCTTGGTAGCTGTTGTTGTAAGAGAACTCTACATAGGGTAAGCATTTCTCCCAATCAGAGCCATAATTTAGCACACTAGCGCGAAGCATGTCATCTAAGATCTGATTTACTCGTTTTGTCTGTCCATCTGTCTGTGGGTGGTAAGCGGTACTGAAATCAAGTTTAGTTCCAATAGACTCATGCAGAGCTTCCTAGAATCGGGACACAAACTGAGGACCATGATCAGATACAATACTAGAGGGAGCTCCGTGCAGTCTGAGAATATGCTCAATATATAGATCCGCTAATTTTTCTGCATTGGTCTTGGTCTTTATTGGTACAAAGTGAGCAATCTTGGTTAAACGATCAACAATCACCCATATGGAATCGTTGCCTTTCTGTGAACGGGGTAATCCAACTATGAAATCCATGGATATGCTCTCCCATTTCCACTCAGGAACGTCAAGAGGCTTTAGCAATCCTGCAGGCCTTTGATGTTTGGCTTTGACTCTATTACAGGTGTCACAACGTGCCACATGTCCTAGCAATGTCTGTCTTCATGCCTTTCCACCAAAAGTGTTTCTTCAAGTCTTGATACATCTTTGAATTTCTAGGGTGGATACAGTACTTAGAATCATGGGCTTCTGATAGAATTTCCTCTCAGTAGGGCTGGATCAGAAGGTACACAGATTTGGTCCTTGAACCAAATGGTTCCTTGTTCATCTTCATGGTGGTTGGTCTTGTAGCCTAGTTTCATCAGACCACGAAGATATTCGATCTCTTCACAATTTTTCTAAGCTTGACAGATGCGATATGTGAGATCATACTGTATGCAGAGCTCATTCAGCAAGCCATGCAGTAGTATCTCTAGTTGGAAATCATCAATCTCTTCTTTGAGCTCAGGTGGTACGGATTCAGTGATCAAGGCGTGACAGTAACTCTTTCGACTGAGAGCATCTACGACTACATTAGCTTTCCCCTGGATGATAGTGAATTTCTAGGTCATGGTCCTTGATCATCTCTAGCCATCGGCGTTGCCTCATATTTAGGTCTTCCTGAGTGAAAAAGTACTTCAAGCTCTTGTGATCGGTATAGATGTCACACTTGTTACCTATCAAGTAGTGCCTCTAGATCTTCAGGGCATGCACAACTATGGCTAACTCAAGATCATGGGTTGGATAACGGTTCTCATGTTCTTTCAACTGTCGAGACGCATATGCTATCACCTCTTCCATTTTGCATCAATACACAACCGAGTCCTTGACGAGATGCATCACAATAGACCACAAAATCTTTGCTGATGTCAGGCAATGATAGCATAGGAGTTGTGGTAAGACTCTATTTCAATTCCTGGAAGCTTTGTTCGCACTCGGGCGTCCATTCAAACTCCTTGGTCTTCTTCAAAAGATTGGTCATTGGACGAGCTATCTTGGAGAAGTTTTTGATGAATCGGCGATAATATCCAGCCAATCGCAAGAAACTTCTGACTTCTGTCACATTACAGGGGTTGATCCCACTCTTTTATAGCTTCAATCTTGGCTGGGTCAACTACGACACCTTTAGCTGATAGTACATGGCCTAGGAAGGCAACTTCCTGTAGCCAAAACTCACATTTGCTGAACTTTGCGTAGAGTTGATGTTGGGCTAATTTCTCGAGCACAGTTCTCATATGATGTTCATGTTCTTCGATGGTGGGTGAATAGACAAGGATGTCGTCGATGAATACCACCACAAACTTATCCAGTTCTTCCATGAAAACCTTATTCATCATGTTCATGAAGTTTGCGGGAGCATTCGTGAGTCCAAAGGATACCACGGTGAACTCAAACTGTCCATACCTAGTCACGAAGGCTATTTTTGGGATGTCACTCTCTCGAATCTTCATCTGGTGATAGCCAGGATCTAAGGTCAATCTTGGAGAAATACTTGGCACCTCGAAGTTGATCAAGCAGATCATCAATTCTTGGCAGGGGGTACTTGTTCTTGATGGTGACTGTGTTCAAGTTTCGGTAATCAATGCACATTCTCATTGAGCCATCCTTCTTAACAAACAGAATAGGGGATCCCCAGGGTGAAGCACTAGGGTCTGATATAACCCTTCGAGATGAGCTCATCAAGCTGTTTCTTAAGCTCGGCCAGTTCATCGACTGACATGTGATAGGGTCTTTTGGTAATGGGTCCTATTCCCAGCAAAAGATCAATGATGAACTCTACATCATGGTCTGGTGGCATACCAGTAATTCTTCGGGGAATACATCGAGATAGTCTCTGACCATAGGCACATCATGAACTGTCTTTTCCTCTTGCTATGATTCTGTATTCGCTTTAAGGGCACACAGGATAGAGGTAGATTTTCCGGTCTGGGGTTCACATCTAATGACTTGGCCTGATGGGTGGGTCACTTGGACGTATCTAGGTGAACATGATATGATACCTTGGTGAATGGTTAACCAATCTATACCTAGGATGACATCTAGGCTAGTGGAAGGTAAAAGGGTTAGGTTGGCTTTAAAGGTAAGGCCCTCAATGGTAAGACTCACTCCCTTACAGATGTGGGTGCATTTCAGGTCTCCTAAAGGTGAGCTAGGTGATGATAGGCTTTTCACGTGGGGTTACAAGCAGGTCATGTTCTTGTGCAAACTTGGATGATATGTAAGAACAAGTTGCTCCAGAGTCGAATAGAACTGATGCAGTATTGCCATTAACTAAAAACATACCATACATAACGTCAGGGGCAGTCTATGCTTCCTCAGCGTCCAGATGGTTGAGACGTCCATGGTTAGTAGATCCCTTGAACTGAGACTTCTGAGCAGCTGAGTTCTGAGGACATTCAGTGGCTTTGTGACCTGGTTGGCCACAAGCGAAGCAGGTGAAAGGCGCACCGCCTATAGGGGTTGGCGCGGGTGCCTTCTAGTTTCCAGTGCCTAGTGTGGAGCAGTTCTGTGCTAGACATTCATTCGCTGAGCGGGAACGGTTGAAACGATCCTGAGTGTTGCGGTCCTAAGCATAACGGTCCCTGGTGTAAGGATCCTGAGTAGGGCAAGAGTATTTGGCGATGTAGCCTCCACTTCCCTTACTCGATCCAGGGTTGTCATCCCTGTTGTGGCATGAGTGTTCCCTATATGGTGCATCTCCATGGAACCTCTTGCTATCACTGGCCACAGAAGGACTCCTCAGGCTTACGCTTTCTCTCCCTGTACTCTTCTCCAGCTTCAGCACAGTCTTTCTCAATCTGGATGCAGCGATCCACCAGAGCATGCAGTGTGTTACTCTCAATACCGCCAAACTTCAGCTTGATGTGTGGGTTAAGTCCCTTGCGGTAATAGTACAGCTTCTCCTTCTCAGAGTTCACAACATAAGAAGGTGCATAGCGCAGAAGGTTGGTAAAACAAGTAGTGTACTCAGTCACCCTGTCCTTTCCCATCTTGATGTTGCGGAACTCCTCGGCTTTGGCCTCCATGATACCCTTGGGAATGTGATACTCAGTAAATGCTTCGGCGAACTCATCCCACAAGATATTGGTAGGGTCCTCATGGGAATCACTGAAACTGTCCCACTAGGCGCGTGCTGCACCTGTGAGCTAGTGTGCGGCTGCTCTGACACACTCATCATCGGTGAAAGTAGTGAGGTCAAGCTTCTTCTCCATCTCCTTGAGCCAGTCATCGGCTACAAGTGGGTCAGGATCGGTGCCATCATAGGTAGGTAGCCTTAGCTTCAGGAATCCCTCTAGATTCCTTTGGAAGTCGTTCTACTGACCTCCTTGGCGACGGTTTGCTCCTTCAACAAGAGCTACAAGAAGCTAGGTCTATTGTGCCATCACTTCTGCCAGGTTCGGTGGTGGTGGTGGAGGAATGTTCTCCTTAGGCGGCGGCGTATTCTCCAGGTGGAAGGGTATCCCTCCACGTCCATGGCCACGGCCATGACCACAGTTGTTGCCACCTCATCCCCCATTAGGTTCAACTGGTTCAGGGGTGGGCGCACGTCCTCGATTCATTAGGCGATTAGAACGGCAGTTCGGCATCTACAACACGGATCATAGAGGGTTTAGTGCTTGTGCCAAATGTGCTTATAATTCAATATGATTACATGATTTTTATGATTTAAAGAAAAACATTTATACTATCCAACACTCATTACAAAGATCCAAAACATTCATTACATGGGTTTTATTACATAGCATCATCTCCAGTAGCTACACTTGAAGACGTGTGAGAATCATACTATGCATAGTGTCTCATAATACATCTCATAAGGGTTACATCATGGGGTACAACTCATGGAAGCTATTGACATGACTCATGACCATGTAGGGTAATCTACTCTAACTTGTACACCGCAGCTGGGATACAACTATTCTCGATCTCAATCTCCTCGTCGGACTTGTGAAGTCGGGATACGTACTTCAAGGCCTCGGCAAGCTCCTTAGTAGGCTTGGCTCCAGGTAGGGTAGGGTAGGTGTCTAAGTTGAGGCGAGTCAAGGCTAACTCAAACCCCTCTATCCTAGGCTTTGTCTTGCTAGCGAACCTCCTTGGGTAGCTGATCCCACATACCCTTCATCTCCCTGTGGCGCTTCCTGTCAGACTTCTGCCAAGCCTGCCATGTCCTCTCACACTTGTCCTATAGGTACTCGGTCTACCTGAGTGCCTTGATCAGGTGACCCTAGTTGCGAATGGCCTTCTTCCTAAACTCCTCTAGCTCTTGAGTCATGGTCTTGTTTTGAGACTGGATTTTTAGCATATCAATCCCCTTGGTTCTCTCTCTGTCTCCTCTACGGTTGAACTCAGGCCTTCTTGTCGTCAAACTCTCTCTACAACTCCAAAACCTTGCTATCGAGGTAGCAGTTCCTGTTGCCTAGGTCGGCTACTTTGTCCCGTAAGTCAGCAACCTTGGCTCTGTGGTCCTCCTCACGACGGTTGAGCTCGTCCTGCAGCTTGGCAACTGTCTCTAGTAGACTAGCTTGCTCATGTGCTCCCTGTGAGTCTCGCTCCTGGTACTCCCACTGGAGGGCCTAGTCCTGATGCCTCCTTTGCTCTAGTTGGGTCACATACCTGTCCTGCTCCAGTAGATGGATAGCTGAGACACGAAGGCATCTATCCTCCTCGGCAAGGATAACTCTGCCTGCTGCGAAACTCTGCTCACTGGGGGTAAGGCTGAGGTCGATGGCCTGGAGGAGTAGATGGAACTCTATCATCTTTAGGTGCTCGTAGTGGTCCCTCATCACTCTGCGAAGTGCCTTGTGTGAGATAGCTCATAGTCCCTCCTCAACTGTGTCCTCTATAGTCAACTCGGTAAAAGCTAGGACAGAAGGTAAGGTAGTGCTAGCTGGGAACTCCACTGAGGTGACAATCAATCCTTTGATTCCTCTTTCCTTAGCTGGCTTCCCGGTGCAGGTGACCTTGACAAGCTTGTCGGGGACACCTAACGTGACGAGAACTCGGCAGAGGGTCTGTGCAAAACCCTCGAGCTCACGTAGGTCAAAGGTAAGCTTGGCGTGGTCTAGAGGTAGCGGTCCTAGTGGCGGCCAGTCGATGTTTGTTGCCATCTGCATGTTTCAAGGGGACAGGTGTTAGCAGGTCAATAATAGATAAGCCTTGCATAAAAGTAAATACAGGGTCGGTATATAACCGAAAGAAGGGCTGTTTACATCCTATTCTATCGTCCATTTCTAAGGGTTTTGTCCTAAGGTCAAGTATGGCTCTGATACCAACTGAAACAACCCCGATTTCCATGAAGGGAAATCCATAGAGTCGAAGTGTAATCAGACCGTTGTAGATCATATTACCCAAATTCCAGTCGAATATCACATCCATACAATGATAATATCAGAGTACAAATAGTGCGAAATTACATAATTTATTACATCGCTGCATTGGCAGAATCAAAAGTAGCATTCATTCAGAACAGCTTGAAGATAAGATCGCCAAACTCGAGCGTAGGCATGAACCCCTCATCTATCAAACTCCTCGGAGCTATACTCCTCAGCAGAACCTGTGTGCCAAAATTTATCAGTACAATTTGTACTGGCCACTCCCATCCCTATGAGCATTGCTTTGTGGAATTTGGATGCAAGTTGGGTATAAGCAAAGTGAACCTATAAGGTTGGGGTTTCCTATGCAATAGCATATCAAGTAAATAGTAATAGTTTGTCAAGTTTTAACACCATTCCCACACCTATTCCACCCATTCCCATCCCAGAGCCAGGTTTCGATCCAGGGATCGACATACCACCATCTCCACACCATCACCATACCATACCATCACTCAGTCGATAGGCCAACTCCCTCTCAGCACTGTCTCAAGGCCCGTAGCCCCTGGCTATGACCAGACACTCTCTCACGGGGGAAGAAGAGAAGGACTCATCTCACTATCTAGTTTAAGCGAAACCTAGGAAAGGTCCATAGCCAACAAGTCGGCACATGTATTGATCGAACAACCATACACTCTGCAGAGGTTTTACATAACCACAAGATCCGCCTTCCTCGCTGACCGTCATCAACTGGGCTGATTCTGGCCGCTTGCTAGCCTAGGATAATGCCACTCTATCATTCAGCCCTGGTACACCCCAAGTCTAGTCTAGGGTGGCTGAAATTGTGAGTCATGAGCCAGGTCCACAAGGTCTCCATGAAGTCTTGGAAGGGTGTGGGGGAAATCCACCACACCCCGTACCTCCTTACACTGTCCGCTAACAACCTAGCAGTAGTGGCAATATCCTACCAAGTAGTTCGGCCGTCCCGCACCATATAGGGCGAGTGGTACATAAGGCTTCCTGGTGAATCTGAGTACTAGTAAGTCCTTAGGGATGACCAAGCCAGAATGTCTTCATCAGGGTTTCCATTTACCATGCCACCACAGCACCTCCACCCTGGGCTCCTCCCATCATAGGTTCACACCTAGGGCCACCTTATATAACATTTACCCACCACAGGTATCCATTCCAGGGGTGCCCAGGTAGCACCCCATGATAAGACTTACCCTAGGCTCGTCGTATACTCCAACTTAGTCGACACAACCCTCACCCTCCACGCACCCAAGTCACACATGCAGCACTCTTCCCATGGTCCAGATAACACTAGTTTCCACCGCGCCTCCATATGTAAGCATAGTAGAAGTAGTAAGCATTGAAATATATTAGCAAGTGTGTGACTAGCCTAATAGCAGGGTGAGCAGGGGTAAGGTTGCTGTCAAGGTAAAGGCCATCAAGAAAGCATACTACCATGCAAGTCCTACCATAATGTGATCATGACAATAAAGTAAGCACTAGCATTTCTATATTAGCCATGCGTAATAGGTGCTACGAGATTGGGTGGGATGTGGCACCTTCAGTGTAGTCATCTCCGTACTCTTCACGGTACTCATGATCCTCGTCTGTCTGTTTCTCCTCCGAGTCTGCAAACGATCGTAATACAGTCGCGTTAGCGACATCTATAGAATAGCACAAAGAAGCAATGAAAATTCAAAAGTGCCAAATGCACTCAAACATGGGTTCATTACGTAGAACTTGATTTTAGATGAATTTTGGTCCTAGTTTCGTATTTTTCTGAGGTCATATGAATTAGTTATGAATTTCCGAAGTTTAAATCTATTTCTAAAAATGGAAAAGGCTGAATTAATCCTAGGCTAACACGTGTCACGCTGTGATTGGGCCACGTGGCTTGCTGACGTCAGCATGATGTCAACATCACGGTTCTGAGCTGACGGGTGGGGTCCAGCTGACGTCAGCATGACGTCACCTTGGCTATGCTGGCTTCTGACATGTGGGTCCCATGTGACGTCACCATGACATCAGCATCTGACGTGTGGGTCCAGGGTGTCTGTGTCACTGACAGGTGGGGCCAGGTCAATGGTCAGCGTTGATCGGTCAACGGTCAATATGGGCCAGGGTCCGAACTGGGCCGGTTGGGCTTTGGGTTGGGTCGGTCTGGGCTGGGCCAGGCCAAACACGTGGCATGCTGTGACACGGCCATGTCATGGCCGTGGGCTCGTATTGGGCTATGGTCCACGGCTACGGTCTACGGTGGACTAATTGCTGCTGGTCCATGGACCACAGACTGGTCTACGGTGGACCGAGTCCACCCGTCTCTTCTCCTTGGCTCGGCTCACGTGCACCGAGTCTATGCACGGGTGGCCAGGTGAGGGGTGTTCCCCTGTTTCTTACCGCGGCGGTGCTCCTGTCGGTGGCGAGCTCGTGGTGAGCCCCCGCGGTGGCTCTGGTGTTCGATTGGGGAGGGGAAAAGCTTCCCCGGGCAATGGCGACTACGTCTGAGGGGTCAAGGTGGCGGCTAGAGCTTTCCAAGGTGCTGGCCACGGCGAGCGGTGGCTCGACAGTGCTTGCCGACGGTGAAGTCGTGCGTGTGGCCTTTCGGGTGGCTCGGCTTGAGCGGGTATAGGCTACTGCGAGTCCATGGGGGCACGGTGAAGTGTCTAGGGCTCAAGGCAGGGGCTTTGGTGTTCCCATGTGGCCGATAGGGATTTCCCGACAGCCACGGCACCATGGAGACGACGGCGAGGCACGCGGGTGATCAACGGGGCTCCAGCGGGGTGGTCACGGCATGGTCACAGACATGTGTGTGGGTGCAGGTGTTCCCAGTGGCCGGCGATGGGCTTGGCCTACACGCTCCTGGTGTGGAGCGCCATGGCCGGTGTGACAGAGTCCGGCGGCAAGTTGAGGGTTCGGAAGGAGGGCTCACCGTGGGTGTTGTGGAAGAGAGGATAGCGGTGCCATGATGAGTTGCGGCCGTGTAGCTCCAGAAGCCGTGCAGTGCCGACCCGTGGCGGTGCTCCAAACTCTGGCGTGCTCCCGGTTCATCCCCGGCAGCGGCTTCAGCGCTTCCCTTCCCCCCTCTTCCCCTTCTCCCTCTCCTCTCTTGGTTCGGGTGTGCTGAGGTTGGCCACCGAGGTGGCAGTGGGCGACGGGACAAGCGCTAGGGCTCTTGGTCGAGGCTCTTATAGCCAAGCGGGGAGCGGCGAACCCGGTGATCGGTGGTTGGGAAATCAAGGGCGATCGGGACGCGAGCTTGCATCCAACGGTGTTCGCGGGGTTGCATGGGCACGGCGCAAGGGGGAGACAGGACCATGCCCGGGCATGACCCCTGGCCCACCCTGCCATTTCTATCGGAGCTCTATCGCATGGTGGTTCAAGCGTGGCGTGGGGAAGAAGCATAGTAGCACTGACGTGCGGGGTCCAACAGGCAGCGGCTACAAGCGGAGACGGGGAGACACGCAGGCATGGGCAACGTGCGGCTGTCACGCGGGGCCAAGGTGGCAGCGACCGCGAGCGAGGCTGACGGGCGTGCGGGCAACGCTGGGCCGCAAGCTGGGCCACGTGAGCCGAGCAGCGGGCTAGCTGTAGCGCGTTGGCAGGGCTGGCCGGTGGCTGGCTGGGCCGGTTGCTGGTCGTGTGGGTTGGGCCGAACAGCTGGCTGGGAGGCCTTCTTCTCTTCTTCCTTTTCTATTTTTTGTTTCTTTTCCATTTGTTTGAATTCAAATTTGGTTTGAAATTTGATTTCACAACTGAGGTGACTTGTTCATTGGAGTTTAGGGAATTTTGTTTTAATAATAACTTTATGGTTTATTATTTTATTGGAGTTGTTTAGCAATCATAACTCAAATGGAAATTCAAATCACATTTTGAATTTAACAATGTATGCAACATTATATTTGTTGGAAATTAATAAACATAGATATCTAATGACATGCCATGCTTATATGTTGACTGAGGTTAGGTTAAACCTAATGCATCTCTTAGGTTGGGTTTCTATACATGGCACTCATCATCACATGGGATTCTTGAGAAAAATTTTGTAGCTGGTATTTTTGGTGTATAGATTTTTGGGTTGTTACATGAGGGACCCTAGGTTTATGAACCCGACAACTTGATTCTTCCTTCTTAGCCTTGCCATTGCTCTTGTTCTTGGAGGATGAAGTGTCGGCCTTAAATGCCACTCTTCTTCTTCTTGTCTTCCACCTTCACAATTTCTTCACCATTACTATTGTATTGGTCCTCGGTCATCACATCACCAAGCACCTCATTTGGAGTGACATCCTTCAATCCACCTCTAAAGATGATATTTCTCAATGTCTTGAATCTCTTTGGCAAACACATCAAGAACTTGTGAGAGAAGTCCTTATCCTTCACCTTCTCACCCAAAACTCTTGAGATCATTGATGATGACTTGTAGCCTATAGAACATCTCCGGAATGGACTCTTCATCCTTCATCTTGATGTTTGATAGCTTGTCTTTGAGCATGTAGAGCTTGACACTTTTTACCATTGAAGTGCCCTCATATGTTTCTTCTAGTCTCACCCAAACTTCACTTGCCTTCTCAGGATCTTTGATTTACTCAAGCACCTTTGAATCAATGCCATTGTATATTGTGTTGAGTGTCATAGTGTTGCATTGCTTGTTAATCTTGTCATTATCAGTGAGATTGGTAGGGTCAATGATCACAAACTCATTCTCTACCACATCCCACACCTTGTCATTGATTGAAACAAGGTACATCTTCATCTTTCTCTTCCAATAATAAAAAGATGTGCCATCAAAGAACTGTGGTTTACCCCCAACATGGTTGAACATAATTTGAGCTATATTTTGCACCGAAGGTTGTTAAGCCTTGAAACAAATGGTGACCATGGCTTTGATACCACTTGAAAGGTTCTAAATGGCTAGAGGGGATGAATAGCCTATAAAAAATTCTACAAATACACAAGAGCAAGAGGTTAGTACACTAAATAGTGAAATGCAATTTTGCTCTAACCCTACAAGGGTTGCAAGCCACCTATCCAATAATTCTAGTTGTTATGATCACTAGGCATAAACAAAGGCTATGTCACTACTCACTAAGAGCTCTCAACAAGTCTATACTAAAGAGCTCCACTAAGTGATACTAAACTAGCAAACAAACAAGCTCTCAAAACTATTTACACTAAAGAGCTTGTTACAACTACTTTGCAAGTAAGTAAAGGACTGAGTAGGATGTTTATACTGCTGTGTAGAGGGATGAACCAATCACAATATGATCACCAATGCAATCAATGGGAGAATGCCAATGGCAAGAGACAAGCGAATTTTTCTTTCGAGGCTCACGTGCTTGCCGGCATGCTAGTCTCCGTTGTATTGACCAACACTTGGTGGTTCGCGCGGCTAAGAGGTGTTGCACGAACCTCATCCACACAATTGGACACCGCAAGAACCTACACATAAGTGAGGTAACTCAATGACACGAGAAATCCACTAGAGTTACCTTTTGGCGCTCCTCTGGGGAAGGCACAAGACCCCTCACAATCACCAAGAGATGGCCACGAACAATCACCAACTCGTGCCAATCCTCCTCCGCTGCTCTAGACTGTCTAGGTGGCAGCAACCACCAAGAGTAACAAGAAATTGATAGCTCCAACAATCCCCAAGTGCTACTAGATGCAATCACTCAAGCAAATGCGCTAGGAATCACTCCTAATCTTACTATGATGATGAATCAATGATGGAGATGAGTGGGAGATGTTTGCTTAGGCTCATAAGGATGTCAAGTATGTCAAAGTGCCAAGAGAGTCACCTTGGAGCCAGCCAAACACTATTTATAGACGTCCCCAAACAAATAAAGTTGTTGCTTTGCTCGGGGCTGACCGGACTCTACTGACTGAACACACCCTAGCGTCCGGTCCTCGGATGGCCACCACATGGTTGTGCTTCAAACCTTGCGCGTTAGATCTCAACAGTCAAGTTCTCGAGCCCACGCTGTTAATGTTTGACTAGACGCGCTAGAGGAAGTGATCGGACTCGCCACCGTGTGGAGTCCAATCATTTACAGAGAACATCTAGAGCGACAAACACACGACTGGATGCGTTAGGTCAACATCGACCTGATGCACCCTAGCGTCTGGTCCTCTCACTATTCCTTCACGTGCACAAGCCAAGCTGACATCATTGTACGTCATGCCTCACCTGGCACAGGGCCGATGCGTCCGATCGCGCCATCACGCCACCAGCCAACAAGTGACCGGACGTGCCGATCGAGACAGGGCCAACATTCGGTCATTCCTCCTCGCTCTCGGCCAGCCGCGCTGCCTTGCCTATAAATGACTGGACTCGCCAGCCAGTGTCCGGTCAGGACGTGGCCAGCGTCCGGCACTAAGCAGCTCTTCCTTTTTATTTTCTAAGTCCACAACCGCTTCGCCCTTGCTTCCAACTTATTAACCACAAAGTGTAGAACTTGTGTACACGTGTGTTAGCATTTTTTAAAGCATTTTACAATGGTCAAAGTTAGCACACTATGTTCCTAAATGCATATGCAAAAGTCATGTCACCTAGTGGCACTAGATAAACCGTTTAACCAAATTTTTCCCTCTTAATAGTACGACTATCGATCCTAAGTCACTCAGACCCTCTACGGTGTCTTGAGTGCAAAACAAAAAACCTATCTTATATCTTTGCCTTGATCTTCTCAGTTTATGTTTTTCTCTTTCTTCTTTTCCAAATTGAGCTTGATCATCATCATTTCATGTCCATCTTTAACTCCATGGACCTCATCTTGCTCAATCACTTGGATTGCACCAACCTAGCTCATATCATTGCTCATGACAAAGATTAGTGCTAGGTTTCATCAATTAGCCAAAACCAAACTAGAGCTTTCAGTTAGTAGTGCCCATCGACAAATTACACGATTGAACAGTGTCCCTGATCAAAATTTGCCAATACATAAGTATTGCTGAAATGCTATATAGAGTGCAGGAGAAGCAAACAGATAGAATGGCAATGAGGCTATAACTCCTCTATGAGGTTTAACATCATTTAGAATGTCATTCAAAATTTGTGTCTAACAAATCATACACAGTAATTGTAGCGACTAAATCCTTTGTGCCAAGCAGTCTGAAACGAAACATTCTTGTAGAATTTAATTAGTTTCATATTACACTATACTTTATTTTATAGAGGAAGGCCTAAAGAAAATTCATTTCTAGCATATTCCTTCACTTATAAAGGATGTTCCCCGACGTACAGTTTCCATAGAAGTCGGCATCAATTAACGGAGAAGAAAGAAAAGACTTTGCTTTTGCTCCCCAGTAGCAGAAATTTGAAGGACTACATAATTCAAATTGAATACAGTCCAAAACTTTTGGACTGCTCTGCCTGTTCCTGCCTGATTCCATTGCAACCTCCAGAAGAGGTGTAATACAAATGGCATCTTGCTCTTGCTGAAACAATGTTATCAGGACATAAATAAACAGTGATAAGCTGGCATGAGTCACAAACTTTATTGCAAAGATTCACCTTCCCATTTCGGGGGTTTGGATGATTGACAACCGATCCATTCACTCTCACCATCGATCGGTTGGCAACCCACATCCACATGGAGGGGATGGCATCACTACTGCACAAACTTTACTGGAGGCGGGTGTTTTTTGTTTCCCGCGGCAGGCAAAGCCGTCCGCCGCGGCCTAGAGGCCACGGTAAATCGTGGCTTAACCGCGGCGGACGGTGTAACGTGCCCGCTGCGGTAAATATACTTTTACCACGGCGGGCACGTTACACCGCCCGCTGCGGTAAATTATTTTACCGCGGCGGACACCTTTTGTGGCCCGCCGCGGTTATGTTCATTAGCCGTGGCGGGCTTTATTATTTGCCCGCCTCGGAAAATTATTTCCTGAATTAAAAAAAATACAGCAGGCATATAAATTCAAATTCAAATCACATCCAGATTTCACAGATTAAACTTAAAAAGTATGCAGGCATTACACATGAGATAATATACATATATATACATTCACTTAGTCGTTCTTGTCATCGTTAATTCATTACATTTACATATTAAAGTCGTTATACATGCGCTAAGGTGTAATCCTGCGGATGCATCATCGTGGGCCATTTTCTCAGCCTCTCGTACTCCGGTAAAATCGCTAGCGGGCTGTTCTCATTGAAGAACGTGCCCCCTTCAAGCACGCATTTGTCTAAGACAAACTTACATATGTCCGCCTTTGTCTGCTTGAAGCTGTGTTGGGTGCTCTGCACATCTCTCGACCAGTTCAATCCATTCTTGAGCACCCTCCAACTGTTGTTGTACTGCTTGCACACCCTCAGGAACTCACAGGCATAGAAGCCACAGGATCGTGATCCTACCGGTTGTTTGGCACACTGTATGATCGATACGCAAGCATTACAACACAGGCATTAGAACGCATATGAACGGAAAGCACAATTAAACCTTTCAAATACTTACCGGAAAGTTGCGTCTGATTTTGATGCGGTTCTTATGCTTAGCCTTAAAATTCTCTGTTCTTCGATCATAGCATTCAGGATCCTTCATGTACTCCTTATAAGTGCTATACGAAATGTACTAGTATTAGGCAGGGCATCAGAACGCATATGAGAAGACAGTTCAGTCACTTACACTCTGAGGCAATCTTCAAAGGCCTTGTACCCTTTTAAGTTTGGCACTGTCAACGAATCAAATACGCAGGCCCTGCCATCCTGAGGGTAGATGATAAATGCAACCCAGTGACCCTCGAGGCCTTGGCTGCGCCATTGAAATAAAATACAGGTTACGACGAGAAATAATAATACTAGCTAGCTACCCACTTATCTCTATAGGCATGTCTTCGACTTACCCAAAGTGGTAGGCAACTAGGATACACCCATTTTCCCTGATCTTCTTCATTGCTCCTAGTATGTATCTTGAAATGTTCAACTTCTCAT
Source organism: Miscanthus floridulus (assembly GCF_019320115.1). Classification (NCBI taxonomy): domain Eukaryota; kingdom Viridiplantae; phylum Streptophyta; class Magnoliopsida; order Poales; family Poaceae; genus Miscanthus; species Miscanthus floridulus. The sequence continues at coordinate 50,561,545 of NC_089592.1, forward strand.
TGTCCATTAGTTTCTTCCTGTGCGCCTCTCTCTGTCGCTTGGTCAAGTCTTTCAAGGTTAGATGATTGTTATCTAGGTGGTAACCAATGATGATTCTTTGAGCAATATGAATTGGAGATAGATAGATAACATCAAGTTTTAGTTCCTTGGATATATAGGCCATCAACCTGCAAGGACAAGCCATCGTGGCATATATAAGTAGTCTTGACCGATTCAAAGGCGGGTGATATATGAAACTCGCAATTCATCACTTACATAGAGAACAAGGTGACTTGGGCGATGTCAAGGTCTTGTTCCCGCAGTAGTCTGTACATGTCGTGAAAGTCCACGGGGAGTTCTACATCATTGCCGGGCAAGTGGAAGTACTCCGCCACAACCTTGACAAGAAAACCATGCAGGCCAGCTTTTGCCGCTTCCATGTACCAGAGATGAAACCTCCTTGTCTCCCACCTTTCCTCGTCGACGAGTTGGGCCTTGGTTATCATGAACTTCCCATAATTGGTGATGGTGACAAAGATGATTGCTTTTAGTGTGAACTTCTCCTTGCGGGATGCATCCACCATCTGGACCCCTAACATCAAATAGTATCTTCATTTCCTCCATGAACGGCTCCAGGAACACATCTATATCGTTGCCGGGCTGCTTTGGTCTGGAGATAAGCATGGTCAGCATAAGGTACCTGTGCTTCTAACATAGATGGGGAGGTAGGTTGTACATGGTGAGCACGACGGGCCAAGTGTTGTGCGAGCTGCTAAGCTCACCGAAAGGGTTCATCCCGTCGGTACTTAGCGCGAACCTAACATGCCTGGGCTCCTTGCCAAACTCCGGGTAGGCCTCGTCGAAATCCTTCCACTGCTTGCCATCGGATGGGTGTTGAAGCTTGCGATCGTCTTTCAGGCAGTCATCTGATGCATGCCAGGACATGAGCTTGGCATCATCCGGGTTTCCGAATATTGCACACAGGCGATCGGTCACAGGCAGGTACCACACCGACAGTGCCAGACTTTTCCTGTGCGTGTAGCCCTCTTCTTCATCATCCTGCTGAGCTGAGATCTGTTTGGCCGCACTGCTCTTCTTTGCCCCCTTCTTGTTCTTCTTCCGACCACCCCGCAAGCCTCCCTCGTCTTCTGCATCCACGCGACAACCAGCATTTTTCTTGTACTGACTAAAGCCACGGTGCGAACAACTCGTTAAATTCTCATACTCATTGCCCTGATACGGGATGTAGTGGTTAGGGCATGCATCAAACTTTCTAAGCTTCATCGCCACTGGCCGGATCAGCTTCTTGGTCCAATAAGTATTGGCGGGCACCTTGTTAGCCATTGGGTACGTGGTGGCAAGGTAGCTTAACAACTCATTGAAGCTAGTGTCAGACCAACCATGATGAGCCTTCAACATCAACATATGGAGGTTAAAACGGAGCGCCGTGCACTCCTTCGGACAATCGCCGCCGTCCTTATAGAGAGGATCAACTGCTGCCTGCTTCAACTCTCTGAAATTCTCCAACCACTTTGAGCAACCCAACACAACATCGTCTTCATCGAAGTGTTTGACTAGATCTTCAACAAGCTGCACATCCTCGGGTTGGCTCACAGTATCCTGACCATCCCCACCGTCGCCGGCTTCGTCGGCCATGTCTTGCATTAGATCATCCACCGTGATGTAATCACGACAACTGTTGTCACTGTCGGCTGGCGCAGCTGCTACTGAAGATGATGAGGAGCCGGGTGCTCCTAAAGGATCTTTATTCACCGGTGGTGCTGTCGTCGTCAGCGTCGAAGAGCTCACTCCAGATGCACCGCCACTCGCACCAACTCTTTCGCCGTGAAATGTCCAGACTGTATAGCCCTCGACGAAACCATACATGATCAAATGAGTTTGCACATCACTGTCTCGGTGGGCTTTCAGGTTCTTGCAACGAGAACATGGACATATGGTTGTCATCCGCTTCAGTCTCTCACGGTGAGCTTTACCAGCAGCAATAAACTTCCTTAATTTAAAGAGGTACCGCGGATCATTCACTCTATCGATCCGGTACATCCATTCCGACCTATCCATCATACCTGCGAACATTATCCGTCACAATCAACATTAAATAAAGAAGAATTAGGAGAAATTGATGATTTTTACATCCAAAATCATGAAAAAGAGAGGAAATGACGATGTAAAAGATGAAGTATGCATCTATGATGAATCTAAAGTTAAATAAATACATGACATCTTTTTTCCATTAAAATTGATCTAGATCTAGATCTAGATCTAGAGAGAACTCTAGGTGATGAAAATAGAGAGAGAGGATAGAAGGAGAGAGGGAGAGCCTTTATGAACCTCTTATGATGTCCTCCTCCCTCAAATCCAAACCCTTCAACTCAAATCAAAAGTTTCCTCAAATTTTAAGGCAAAGCCTCCCCCCATGAGTTTGAGAGAGGAAGACCCGTGGAGAAGATGAAGGGGTGGTGCTGTATATTTGTAGAGGCTTTACCGCGGCGGGCAAGATAAAGTGCCCGTCTCGGTAAATCAACTCTTTACCGCGACGGGCAGTTTAAAGAACCCGCCACGATAAATCGTATTAACCGCGGCGGGCAATTCATACCGCCCGCCACAGTAAATAACGATTTCCTGCGGCGGGCAAGTAAGGTGGCCCACCGCGGTAAACCCTTTTCCCACAGCGGGCGCCTCGGTGGCCGGCCTCGGTGGCCGGCCACCAGTTAACCGTGGCGGGCAAAAGAGGTGCCCGCCACGGAGCCCATTTTGGCCACTCTGCGTAAATTGATTCATGTAGTAGTGCATCTTGTACCCTTTTATAGTTGTAAATTGTAATAATTGAGACCTGTTAGTTGTTGCAGGAATGGTTATAATATATGGCATTGGGTTAATGGAGCATTTGGTTTCAAACGATCACCTGATGATGCCTGATGCCACACGAACCCATCGAGTGTTTGACTTTTTGCGCCATCGAGTCTTCAATATGCGTTTAGTTGAAACATCACTTAAGCTATACGAGCTCTTGTTGTAGCCCATCTATTGTAACATGACATTAACCTAGATTTTGGCTTTAAAATTTAGATCTTATTAGCTGATGCATTTTTTATTCACATTTTAAGTTGAAAGTATATGTCCTATTGCGCCTTTCAGTCAAAACTCTGCCTTTTATTTTATTAAAAATTGATCATAAGTCCTAGATCATACTTTTAGTTACTACAATATCATAAATAGTCATTCTAGTGCTCTAGATGTTGAATTTTTCTATCAAACAATTGTTTATCTTTAGTATTTATTTAATAAAAATAGATTGCTTGAAAACATTATCAATGCAAATATGTACAAATTCATATAAAGCAACAACCAACATAAGTATCGATATAATTTTAAACGGTCTATCTGCATCATTGACATGTGATTCGTTAAGAGAATATTTTTCATGATTGTTAAACTATAAAAATATATCTTATCATGATACATATATATACATGGTCTGCGTGGTTGCACAAAGCAATAATTGTTTATATTTATATTAATAGTGGTAGAAGCGGGACATATATATTGGCATGGTTGTTTTTTTCATGTTAATAGATGGTGGTAACTTATAAATAAAATTGAGATATTTTAGTTCATTTTAATAATTACATAGGTAAGTAATTTATATACAAATTTGAGAGTTTACTTAGATTATCTATTATAATGCTAAATGTGAGTAATTTATGTAACTACTTATGAATTATTATTATTATTATTATTATTATTATTATTATTATTATTATTATTATTATTATTATTATTATTATTATTATTATTATTATTATTATTATTATTATAGATATATTTCATAATGGCATGTAGGTACTTTAGATGCAAACTTAGATGGTACTTTATGCCATTGTTTATAATAGCAAGGTGGTTAGTTTAGATGTAAAGGAGGTTATTTTATGTTATTTTTTTATAATAGGAAACATGAATAATTTTTAGACAACAAAATAGACTCAGTGACTATTATTAGTCATAATGATTAAACTCTATTGAATTAATGGTAGGATATTTATGATTTTTTGAGAGAACTTTTAGAATTTACCATTTTCTCCTCATGCCGCAACGAATATCAGTGAAGACTTGGTTGCGATCTCCAATTAGCAATATCCTGAAAATTTTCTCTAGAAGGATATATAGTCTCATGTGTTCAATCAAAGCAAAATAGCCATGCGGCATGCACCGACAAGATTGGTGGAAAGGATCCCATATGAGATTAGTGGGCTGTACGGGGACCATTTCCTTCTCTAATAACATATGAAGTGTAGCTCTCATGTGTTTTTTTTTAAAAAAATGGTGAAAAGCAAATACATAGTACATTCATCGAAATGAAAATGACCGATATTTGCACTACCCAAGTACGGAAAGGAAAGAGACGTGACAGTGATATAAAAGAAAATTGTTCAAAATAGTGAAAATCTACTTTTGACTTCACGGATGAGTCCCTCGTGTTCGTCGGTAGCCTTCTTGCCCTGTACGGTAGGGCAATGAAGCCCTACGCGGCAGGCCATGTCAAAGTTGGGGGCTTGGGCCGGCTATCTGGAGTAGAGCGATCAATCAATATTTTATTTTCTCCTGTATAATAGACTATATATGCTTATATATGCGTGGTTTTTTAAAAGGGGACCAACCGTCCAACCGTGACGGTGTTGCGACTCGTGCAAAAAAGAAAAATGGCACTAGGTCGTTGCTGGTGGATAGTAAGACTACCACAGAATGGACTTGTTGTCCTAGGTGGTAACGGCCTTTAGTCTCGATTACCGTGTCGGGACAACGATCCCGGAACTAAAGGTGGAACCTTCAGTCCCGGGTCATCGAGCCGGGACTAAAGAAGGAACTTTAGTCCCGATTGGTGTTACCAACCGGGACTAAAAGCCCTCCAGCCGAGCAAACCTGGTCGCACCCTTTAGTCCCAGTTGGTAACCCCAACCGGGACTAAACATTCTTTTTCTTTTTCTTTTTTTTGTTTAATTTGTTTTCAGTTCAGTTACACATATTTGTTTAATATATAATATGTTTTTAATGTACGTATTCTACGCTGCTAATATCAATACACGCACGCATATAATTACATCTAATTCTCATCTCGAGCATTATTATATTCGAATAAAGTATGAAACTATATATATTATAGATATATATATGTATATATACAACACTTTCATAATCTTGTTCTCAAAAATAACGATATCAATAAATATTTAATTTACATCATTAGTTCCTTAGATCAAAGTAGAACTCGCTGTTGGGATTTAGCACTTTTCTAGAAGATATCCTGCTATTGACTCTTGAACTGCTTTCAGATGGTCTTTTTGCATGACCCTTCGTTTCAACCATTCAGTCTTGCATTTGAAATAAAAGTAAAAATATAAATATATATATATTCATTTAAAAATAAATAAAAAATTGATATATACGTACTCTGAGGACATCTTCAAGAGTTCTTCTTAAACGTAGTATCCACATAAGTTATTACCTGGTTCCTGCCGCAAACACTACTGTACGAGAAGAAGATTATTCTCATCATCTCACACGTAAATTGAAGTACGATATAGCAATTAAACACGTAGAGAAGTATATATAGTACAACTTACTGGTATTTCAACTACATTAAGTGGTGCCTTGCAATCCTTGCGGTGTTGCCGAATAAACTCTTTCCAAACCCTATGCGACCAATAATGTACGATCGTTAATAACTTATGGCAAAGTCTATTCAATAATAGTTGTGCGCGAGAGATCGAAATTACCCTTGGATAATGTCTATCATATCTTGGTATAGTGCTCGCTCTTTTCTCAATGAGTCTAAGATTACTAACTGACTTGAGTTTAACTCAATGACAATGAGTATCCAGTGAAACCTGCATTGGTTTATACACACACGTACATGCATATAAGTTGTATTGATATTACATAAAATGTGTAGACTACATTATTATTAACACTTACTCAAAGTTGTACGAGAAAAGTATTATTGTCTTGTCGTGCTGCTTCACGAAGAACTTCATGATATTCGTCTGTACTTCAGATACCCATTGCTCCTTGACAATAATATCGGTTTTGAATACGATATAAGGATCAATGAAGCCAACACTGGTGTCTTGTATTCTTTAGAGCTCTGACATCTGGAATCTATATATAAATATAAGTTACATGTGAGGATAATTATATACACGTACGCATGGAAGTGAGTTTATTAAATAAAAGTAAGAATCACTTACAAACAAAAGGAGCTAATGATTGATTTGTCCAGAGCGTCCAAGTGGAATAGTTGATGCAATTCTTCAAAACTAATATGTAAGATGTCATCTCCACGGAAGTAATGATGGTCCCTAAATCTAACAAAGATCCATTGCTCACCCCTGCCACACGCCTGCATGTACCACTTATTGAGCAAGTACATTTGCGTACCCAATTCATTCAGAGCCATAGGGTTGTACAAACTTTTACCAAATTTATAAGTCTTCCAGCTATCAACTTCCAGGTTCTGGATTGAAGCTTTGCCTGTCACTTGATCCAAGGTTAAACTAGTTTGTTCAAAAAAAAAAGCATTAAGGTCTTGAACCGACACTTCTCCAGAGTTGTCTGGTCGATAGACTTCTATGTTGGAACCATATTCATTAGCAACAACAAGATTTTGCATTGGTTGCTTCTGTTGTCCGAGCTGTGGGACATCCTTCCCTGATGCTCTTTTCCTTTTCTTATGTGCATCATGTGACTTCACGAGGGAGCGGTCATAGTCTGATAGTGGCGGAGGCTTACGAACTTCAAGCATCTTTTTCTTGTGAGCTTCGACCTTCTGCCTCAGCTGATCTCGTGGTATGTAAAAGTACGACTTCTCCTTAAGCTTCGCTTGTCTCTGCTTTTGGATATCCATAAAAAAATCTTTTTCACTTTTTTGTCTTCTTCAGCTGCTATTTGCTCATTAGTCTTTTTAGGAGGTATTTCTTGAGAAATAACTCTTTTTTTGGGTCTTCTTTGCCGCCGGGACCTTAGACGTCTTTATAGTACGTCGCTGTGGAGGGGGTATGGGCGGTGTTGGAGACCGGCGTGGAGGCGATGAGGCCTGGTGTTGGAGTTCGGCGTGGAGGCGTTGGAGATCGTTGTGGAGGCGGTGGGACCGATGTAGGAGTTGGAGATCGTTGTGGAGGTGATGGGACCGGTGTAGGAGTTAGAGATCGCCGTGGGGATGAAGTTGTCTCACCCCCCGCGACGCTGTGATGAGATGGGGAATGAATGATTGGGCTAGGCTAGGGGGAGACCCTGCTACAAAAACAAGTTGTGGGTCAATTATTTTTGAAGCCAATATAAAATTAATGGAGAAATAATATTTCATTCACTTTCATTCATACCTAGGGTGAGGTAGGGGAAGCGGATGGCGCCCCAGGAATGATGATGAAGCATTTGCACCATTGAATAAATGTCTTCTCTGCTTCTCCTAGTGTCTTCTCCCCATCATCGCCTTCAATGGCAAGAGGAACATTGCTATAACCTTTGAGCACTCTATCGACCGAGACGCTAGCATATCCAGGTTGAATAACTGACCCATGGATTCTTGGTGTCTTCGTTCGGTCTATTGGAGATACAACCCCGACAGCCACCATGATTGATGCATTATTACCATCTAGAATGTGCAGCTCACATGTTGTTAGAGGCTCGGTAATGTCATCAACAGGGAAGCGCAACCCTAGCATCACCTTGAATAACTAGCAGCTCCGTGGAAGCACAACTGCTTTTTATCTGACCAACGAGGCTAATGGTGACTCCCAGCGTTGATTGCGATTGCATTTGACTCGTTGCTAGCTGCACTTGCCTCTTGATCTCCTCCTGTATTCTTGCCTCAAGAGATTTTTCTTGTTCACGTGATTCAAGCAATGCTTGTCGTGACTCATTAACAAATTGCTCCAATACATGGATTCGGTCTGCCTCCTCATCCTTCTTTCTCTGGCGGCTTCTGTAGGTATCCCTGTCTGCTGGGAATGCTTATAGCCACGGAACCGCCCCATAGCCTCCTGTTCGACCACCATGTTTGGGATTCTCTAGGGCATATGTCAATTCATCATTTTCTCTGTTGGGCTTGAAAACACCACTATCATCTTCTTCCCTAGCACGAGCTAGTCTCTGTGTTGCTCTCTCAATTTTTTGGCCGAAAATTAGCTTGCCAGTGTCTGGGTCTAGGCTTCCCCCATGAGCGTAGAACCAATTCTTCGCGCGTTGAGGCCAGTTCTTCTCTATTGTTTCAGGTATGATTCCCTTGGCAGTAATCTCTGCTTCTAGGTTCTGCCACTTGGGAATAGCACTCTTATAACCACCGAATCCCATGCGATGATGGTATTGCTTCTGTCGGGCATTCTGCTGATTCCTCATCACACGTTCCTCACTCTCTTGAAATGTCTTGTATTGTACGAAGTCATCCCAATGGGACTCCAACTTGACAAACGCCTTAGCATTGAAATTTGGCATTTTATTCTTCAAGATAAACTTTTTATACAATGTCTTCTTCCAACTCTGGAACAATGTTGCCATCTTCTTCATTGTCCAATCCCTCACTAGCTCCTTCAAAGCATCATCTGCTTGTAATGTGAAATGCTGAGTGATATCTCTCCAAGCTAGGTTCTTGTCACGATCAGATACAAAACTAACATTAGGAGCGGATATCTTCTGCTTCCATTCACGAGCACTAACTAGGGATCCTATCCCTTACAATGAACCCACATTGATTGACATATGTCTGAGCATGTGGTCCCAATGGTTTGCCGATGTCGGTGTCGAATTCTGATATTATGAAACGGCCCTCTAATGGCTTTTTTGGCCCTCGGACTTTCCTACTCTTGCCGGTGGTTGATGTAGATCTAGAGACCAGCTACATGAGTAGAAACACAACGATTAACAACAAATATACGTATGCATGCATCTATAAGAGATGATAGATAATCGAATATACCTCGCCAGTATTTTCTTGCGCGACAATTTGTTAATCTTCAACCACCGGCATATTCAGGATATCCTCATAATCAGCAAAGTACTGACTCATGTCATCTACATCCACATTGGTGCCGGCGTTGATAATATTCGCCATTATGTCATCATTCAAGTTATCATCCGGAGCAGCCATTTGTATCTTCAAGATAACACATAGATAGAATTACTATGGCACATAACATAAGTACATGTGATAACACATATAGAATTACTAAATCCAATTAAATATAATAACACATAATATTTCATAAGGATAAACAATAATAAGGTATAGCCTTTGGAATCGAATAAAAAACACTTTCGATCCAAAAAACATGGAAATAAGTACATGTATATATACACATAGAATGATACAATTTTCTCTCTCTCTCAACACATAGAATAAGTGTATATGTATATATCTCTAGATATGCATGTGATAACACATAGAATATCTCTCTAGATACAATTTTCTCTCTCTCTCTCAACACATGGAAATAATTAAGTACATGTATATATACACATAGAAATAATTAAGTACATATATATGTATACATATAGAATCTCTAGATAGAATTAATTACTAAATCTAATTAAACCTAACATATATACATAGATAGAATTACTAAATCAAAATTAAATCTAACACATATAGAGAGAGAGAGATAGAATAATAATTACTAAATATATAAAAAACTATAATAAAAACTATCTAAAAAAACTATCTAAATAAAGTACTAATTAAATTTTAATACATTTAAATCTAATTAACATATATCAAAAACTATCTAAAAAACTAAGAATAAACTACTAATTAAATTTTAATACATTTTAATCTAACATATATATCAAACACTACCTAAAAAAACTATCTAAAAAATATGGCCGAGCGCTATATAGCTAGCAACAGGCTATGGATGGCCATGGCGGCTGGGCGTGCTGGCCGGCCACGGGGCCAAGCAGAGCCACACGAGGACGACGTATGGCGAAGACTCGACGGCCGCCGGGCGGGGCTCGACGACGACGGCGGCGCGGGCGCGGCAGAGACGACGAGATCGAGGTCGGGCGGGGGTAGACGACGACGGCGGCGTGGGCGCGGCAGAGACGACGAGATCGACGTTGTAGATTGAAAAGTAGAAGATGAATAGAGGAACCATTCGATATATATAGGCTGGGACCCTTTAGTCCCGGCTTGTAATATCAACCGGGACTAAAGATCCTTTAGTCCCGGCTGGTAAGCCGAGTAGTCCCGGTTCGGCTTACCAGCCGGGACTAAAGGATCTTTAGTCCCGGTTGGTGTTACCAGCCAGGACTAAAGGTATTTTTGGGCGGGCAAGTCCGCCCACCCTTTAGTCCCAGTTCCTGGCCTAGGCCGGGACTGAAGGCCTGAAATTTTTGCAGCCCGCCAAAGTGTTGTTTTTTCATTAAGGATTGTAGATCTTGATGAGCTACTCAAATGAGACACTAAATAACCTCAGATGAAAAATCTCCAAATACCAAGTTTGATCATCTTAGCAAGATCTACAATTGTTACATAGCTCATTTTCCCATTTGAGAAAGTTTTATCAAACACTGGTCACAAATTCTTGAATCTCATATAGACTTTCTAAAACTATGTCACACACTTGTGAAATTTGAACTACATTTTGTTCAAACTTTCTCAAATGAAAAATGACCTATATAAGGATTGTAGATCTTGATGAGCTGAACAAACTTGGTATTCAAAACTTTTCAATTTGAGACAATCTAGGGTTCCGAAAACTAGTTTGTAGGCATCGAAATTTAAAAATCACAAATTTGAACCGTCCAAACTATCTCAAATGGAAAGTTGACCAAAACAACAATTGTAGATCTTGATGATTTTAACAAACTTGGTATTCAAAACTTTTCAATTTGAAGTCATTTAGAGTTCATAATACTAGAGTCAAAGTGTTGTTTTTTCATTTGACCAAATTTGACTTGGTCAAACTTGCTCAAATGAGACACTAAATGACCTCAGATGAAAAATCTCTGAATACCAAGTTTGATCATCTCAGCAAGATCTACAATTGTTACATAGCTCATTTTCTCATTTGAAAAAGTTTTATCAAACACTAGTCATACATTCTTGAATCTTATATAGACTTTTTAAAACTATGTCATAACAGTGCATCGTTGTATCATGCGGGCACAACAGTGAATTTTTTCTTCACGTATGACCCTTGGTTATGATCTTGTCATAACCATGGAGTGTCTTCATCATTTAACATGATGCTTGGATCTTTCTTCACTATGAAGGGTGGAATTCGGACATTTCTTTCATAATTTTCTGACATGTCTGACTTGTCTTCAATTCTCACTATATTTATTTTCCCAGAAAGAACTATGTGGTGCTTTGGCTCATTGATCATTGAGTTGATGTCTTTGTTTTTTCCTCTCTTTGATTTTGTAGACATGTCTTTCACATAGAACATCTGACTCACATCGGCAGCAAGGACGAATGGTTCATCTTTGTACCCAATATTGTTGAGGTCCACTGTTGTCATTCCATACTCTTTGTCGACTATTACCCCTCCTCCAGTCAGCTTCACCCATTGGCACCGGAACAAAGGGACTTTAAAATTAGGTGTATAGTCTAGTTCCCATATATCTTCTATGCGGCCATAATATGTTTGTATATTCCCATTTGGATCTGTGCCATCAATGCGAACACCACTATTTTAATTGGTGCTCCTTTTATCTTAGGCAACTGTGTAAAATGTATTCCCATTTATCTCATATCCTTGGTATGTGAGGATATGCCATGATGGTTGCCTAGCCAACAAATACAGTTGCTCATCAATATTGTCATCGCCTTGACATTTTTTTCGCAACCAACCACTGAAACTTTCCATGTGATGACGCCTAATCCAAGCTTCAGTCTTCCTTGGAAACTTGGATCGTAAGAACTCCTTATGTATCTCGATGTATAGATGCACCAATGATTAGTTCTGAAGAACTGTGTAGTGTGCTTTATTGAAATAGTCGTCTTCCATGCCAATATATGTTTTCTTCCCTAAAGTTCCTTTACCACTGAGTCTCCACTCGTGTCATGATTCGAGAACGCCAATCAGGGCAAGGTCAGGAATAAAGTCAACACAGAACTCAATGACCTTCTCTGTTCCATAGCCCTGGGTGATGCTTCCTTCAGGCTTAGAATGGACTTTCACATATTTCTTCAAGACTCTCATGAACCTCTCGAAGGGGAACATGTTATGTAAGAACATAGGTCCAAGAATACTAATCTCCTTCACCAAATGAACTAGGAGGTGTGTCATGATATTAAAGAAGGATGGAGGGAACACCAACTCAAAGCTAACAAGATATTAAACCACATTATTCTATAGAGTAGCTAGTTCCACTGGATTGATTGCCTTCTGAGAAATTGCATTGAGGAATGCACATAGCTTCACAGTGGCTAGACATACATGTGGAGGTAGAATTCCTCTTAAAGTAACTGGAAACAATTGCGTCATAAGCACGTGGCAGTCGTGGGACTTTAAGTTTAGGAATTTCTTCTCTGGCACATTTATTATACCCTTTATATTGGAGGAGAATCCCAATGGGACCTTGATGCTGCTTAGACATTTGAACATGCTGTCCCTCTCTTCTTTGCTAAGCGTGTAGCTAGCAGGACTTAAGTAATGACGTCCATCATCTATCTTCTCTGGATGAAGGTTGTCTCGTTCTTTCATGCCTTGCAAGTCCAGGCGTGCTTCAAGTGAATCCTTTGGCTTCTCGTACACACCCATGAATCCTAACAGGTTCACATAAAGATTATTTGTCAGGTGCATCACGTCGATTGCGTTATGGACCTCTAGGACTTGCCAATAGGGTAGCTCCCAAAAGATGGACTTCTTCTTCCACATGAATGCATGTCCCTTAGCATCTTTGGGAACAGATTCGCTATCTTGTCCCTTTCCAAATACTACTTTCACATCCTTGACCATTGCGAGTACATCTTCCCCGGTTCGGTTATGAGGCTTCTTCCGTTGGTCTGGCTTACCTTTAAAATGCTTACCTTTCTTTCTTACTTGGTGATTTAAAGGAAGGAATCGACGATGGCCAAGGTACATGACCTTTCGACATCTTTTCAAATATATACTGTCAAGGTCATCAAAACAATGTGTGCATGCATTATATCCTTTGTTTGTCTAACCTGAAAGATTACTTAAAGCAGGCCAATCATTGATTGTTACGAACAACATTGCTCGTAGGTCAAAGTGTTCTTATTTGTACTCATCCCAGACACGTACACCTGGTTTGTTCCATAAAACTAGAAGTTCTTCAACTAATGGCTTCAGATAGACATCGATGTCGTTGCCAGGTTGCCTCGAACCTTGGATGAGGATCAGCATCATAATGAACTTCCGCTTCATGCATAACCATGGAAGAAGGTTGTAGATACATAGAGTAACTGGCCAAGTGCTATGACTAGTGCTCTACTCCCCAAAAGGATTCATACCATCTGTACTTAAGGCGAACCTTAAGTTTCTAGCCTCATTTGCAAACTCTGGAAATTCCCTATCTATCGCTCTCCACTGGGACCCATCAGTTGAGTGTCTCAGCATATTGTCTACCTTACGGTCTTCTTTATGCCACCGCAACAACTTTGCATGGTCTTTATTTCTGAACAAACATTTTAAGCATGGTATTATAGGAGCATACCACATAACCTTAACAGGGATTTTCTTTCTAGGACGTTGTTCACCCTCGACGTCACCAGGATCATCGCGCCTGATCTTATACCGCGCTGCTTTACATACTAGGCATTCATCCAAATTCTCGTATTCATTGCCATGGTAGAGGATGCAGTCATTAGGACATGCATGTATCTTCTGGATTTTTAATCCCAAAGAGCAGACAACCTTTTTTGCTTCGTACGTAGTGGTGGGCAATTCATTTGGCTTCGGAAGCATCTTCTTTATGAGGTTCAATAAATTCCTAAATGCCTTGTCAGATACACCATTATTTGCCTTCCACTGTAGCAATTCTAGTGTTGTACCCAACTTTTTTTGCCCCTCTTTGGCCATCAGGTATAGCAACTTCCTATGATCCTCAAGCATGCGCTCGAACTTAACTTTCTCTTTTTCACTTTCGCATTCTTGTTGTGCATCACGAATGGCATCGCCAAGAGCATCACCGAGATCATCTTCTGCCGCTACCTCTTCTTCATCTCTCCCAATTGTAGTATCATCAAAGGCACCATACTGAGCAATAATGTCATCAATGTCTAAATCTTCTCCTTCACCTTCTTCCATCATGACCCCGCTTTCTCCATGCTTAGTCCAACATATATAGTTTGACATGAAACCTGACTTAAGCAAATGTGAATGAAGACTCATTGAGCTTGAATATTCCTTTAAATTCTTACATATGGCACATGGACAGCACATGAAACCATCCCGCTTATTTGCCTCGGCCACACCTAAGAAATAGTGCACGCCCTCAATAAAGTCTTGGGAGCGGCGATCAGCATTATATATCCAATGGCGTGACATAATCTGCATTACACGACAAATTATGAAAACCTTGAATATAATTAAGTATTTTATTACACAACATAGATGACACACACACGGTTGATTAATTAACTAAGCCTGGCTACAACGTAAGCAATCCCAACTATCACTAAACAAACTAAAACTATAATACACTTCAGTAACATAATTATTTCGTGATCGTACGCAACTAAAACAAACAAATCATTCTTCTGTTGAATATCAATAAGCTTCTCCTGCTAGCTCACTGCCTCATCATCAGCAGCCGCTACCTCAAGCGCACCCAAATTCTACACGTATGTAGCATAATCTTCCTCCTAGTACCAACCATCGCATCCATTGCCCTCCCACTAAAATTAAAGCCAAAAAATATTTAGTCAAAATATTCAAGAAAAGCAGGTCAATTAGCCATAATAATCAAATGCATAAGAAACTCACATCGCGATCCGGGCACTTGTAGAAAACACGACCCTTGTTGGGTCCCTGTCTCTTGACTCGGTACTCCATCACAATCTTCTGCTTACACTTGCCGTAGATAATGAGAGGGAGTTCTGGCCTTAGTCGTTTCGCAACCAAACGAGAGGCCAAGGATCTGGTACCAGTTGTCATCTACTTTCTATACTTATTTTTGCAAACTAGTGTAAATTTCACATTTTCTAAAATAATATATTTAAACAAAACTAAAATTATTTATTTATCTAACTAAACCATGAAATATGTACTATGTATAATAGTAAAATACCAAACTATCAAGTGATTTTACTATTATAAATCATCATGTGATTTTGAGCTAAAAATGACATAGAAATCACATAGCTCAAAAACATGTTTCAATAAATAACCATCCGTACTAGTTGACCTTGCTTACGTGATCATCTCGGCGAGCATTTCTCCACCGGACGGCACCGTACTTGGCCAAGGAAGAGCTCTGATTCTATGAGAAAGGGAACATGGTCTTCCACGACCGTTGCCGCTCTCCCTCGTAGAATCAAAGCTCCTCCTTGACGTCCGTTACCGCTCGGCAGAGAATATGCTCACCGAGATGAACACGGTCCGCAAGTTCAACTAGTACGGATTTTCTATAATTTTCTAACTATTTTCTAAGTTTTTCATTTCATGAAAATTTTAATTCTAAAAAATAAAAGGCATGATTTCTAAGTATTTCATTTCATGGAAAAAATAATTCTAAGTGACCTGCTCGATATCGGCGAGCTCGCGGGCGCTTAGGTTGCCAAGGATAGTAACGTTTGTAGATGACATTTGTAGGTCTGAAGTTATCAAATATCCATCAAATTATAGATCAAAAACATGTTTCAATAAATAACCATCCGTACTAGTTGACCTTGCTTACGTGATCATCTCGGCGAGCATTTCTCCACCGGACGGCACCGTACTTGGCCAAGGAAGAGCTCCGATTCTACGAGAAAGGGAACACGGTCTTCCACGACCGTTGCTGCTCTCCCTCATAGAATCAAAGCTCCTCCTTGATGTCCATTACCGCTCGGCAAAGAACATGCTCGCCGAGCTGAACATGGTCCGCAAGTTCAACTAGTATGGATTTTCTATAATTTTCTAACTATTTTCTAAGTTTTTCATTTCATGGAAAAATTAATTCTAAGATCACGTAAGCCGCCGGGGATGAGGATGGCGCGTGCTCCAGCGAGGACGAGCGAGGCATGATTTTGATGAACTAATTTAACTTTTGTTTATCCAAACATATATACAAATCATCATGTGATTTTGAGCTAAAAATGACATATAAAATCATAATAAAGTCCAACATATAAAGTTACACATGCATCTACATCGCAAAATGAGATAAGCTACTGATAAAACATAAGAGGATTAAGTTTGTTACCTCCAAAATTGAAGAGCAACACCAATAGAGGGGGAGAGAGCAAGAACAACAGCAAGCTAAAGAACAAAGGCAGTGAGTTTGAATGGAATGGCTTGGGCTCAGGGAGGAAGAAATGAGCCGGTGTACAGGTCGGCATAATTAGTCCCGGTTAGGTGGCCAAACCGGGACTAAAGATTAATATTTATTCCCAGGGTGTCACCCAAACTGAGACTAAAAGCTTTAGTCCCGGCTGGTATTACCAACTGGGACTAAAGGTAAACCTTTAGTCCCGGTTGGTAATACCAGCCAGGACTAAAGATCCCTACCCCACGGATGACCGTTGGGCAGAGACCTTTAGTCCCGGTTGGTATTACGAACCGGGACTAAAGGGTCCTTTAGTCCTGGGGGCAAAAAATACCGAGGCTAATACCAAATTGGGACATCGTTCTAAAGTTTGTTCTCTAGTAATGTAAGGATGGATTCAGATCGGATCCGCATGGAATCGAATACGGATAAAATGTGATCGGACACGTTCGATGGCATGTGACCGGACGCTAGCAGCGTCCGATTAGTTAATCGTAGCTCTAACGGTCGGGATGACTAGATGTGTCTGGTTAGGACGTGATCAGCGTCCGGTCAGTAGCAGAAAAGCAGGATTTCATCTCCAACGGCTACTTTCTCAGTGGGGGCTTATAAATACAACCCCCAACTGGGGAAATGAGTGTGTGGAGCTGAGGAAACATACCAAGGGTGTTGATACACCATTTTAGTGATCTCCACTTGTATAGTGCTTAGTGATTTATTAGGTGATTAATGTAGGTGCTTTGTGAAGTGCTTAGGTTGATTAGACCACCGCTTATGTGCTTGCTCTAGGTTTAGGCCTAGTGTTTATTAAGGTTTGCATATCTCTTACCACTCGGTGTTTGCACACACCATTGTTGTACATTGGAGGGGCTTGTAGTCTTGCGAGATCACACCAACCGCATTTGTGGTGTGGCCGCCACCATGTACCGGAGGGAACAAGGCCTGTGGCATTTCGGCTGGAAGCTTGATAGTGAAGATGGCGGGGAGCATCCGGGAGAGGATTGTCGGAAGGCACGTCGGAGACCCACTTGTGTGTGGGGAAGGGCCGATGCTATCCACAGAGTTACCCGACCGGGAGCTTGGCCCTTGCGAGGGATTCCTTGCGAGGGGCTCCAACAAGGACTAGGGGGAAGCTTACGCGCTTCTCGATATCTCTGTAAAAATACCAAAGTCGTCGATGGGAGTTTGCATATCTCTACCACAAAAGAAATATGCAAGCATTATCACCATCCTTCACAACATGGAGAACTTGAGCACCATGACCCCAACCATAGTCATTGGCAAGATAGTGACATTTGAAATGTCATGCAATATGGGTCAAGAAGAAGTCTCTTAATCAAGCAAAGGTAAAGCTCTCGCATGTAGTGAGAAAAAGAAGATGAAGGGCAAGCACATTGAGACAAGCTCAAGCTCAAGCTCCTCAATTGAAGATGAAGAAGAAGAAGATGATGATGATGATAATGATGAAGATTCAAGTGAAGATGATGAATCTTCCTCCTCCACCTCTGATCTTGATGAAGAATCAATCAAACTAATCAACAAGGTAGAGAAGATGATCCAAAAGCTCAATGTCAAGGGTGTGCCCATCCAAATCCAAGACCTTATTTTCACCAATCAAAGAAATGAGCAAAGAAAGAGAGGATGCTATGGATGCGGTGAGTTGGGGCACTTTGTGAAAGTTTATCCAAACAAGCCCACACCCAAGACAAAGAAGAAGGCATGCAAGAACCAAGCCCTCACATTAATAAGGTCATAGGATGATTCTTCAAGTGAAGAAGAACACCATCACAAGAGGCGAGGGCGCAAGCACTCATCATCAAGCTCTTCTCGTGTGTGCCTTATGGCACAAGGTAACAAAAGCTCATCCTCTAGTGAGAGTGATAGTGATGATGAAATGCCTTCTTATGATGAAATTGTGCAACAAAATCTTAATTATGCTAAAGTTTGCACTAGTCAACAAAAGAAGCTTGGAAAAATAAAAGAAAAGCTAGATAGTTCACAAGAA
The DNA here is from genome assembly GCF_019320115.1 of Miscanthus floridulus. Taxonomy (NCBI): domain Eukaryota; kingdom Viridiplantae; phylum Streptophyta; class Magnoliopsida; order Poales; family Poaceae; genus Miscanthus; species Miscanthus floridulus. Next base: position 50,579,972 of record NC_089592.1, read on the forward strand.
GCATACAAAACTTTGCTTGAACGATATGAGAACTTTGCTAATCTCAATGTTGAACTATCTACTAAAATTGAGCAACTTGAGGCTAGTGCAACAACAAATGCATGCACAATCAATGATGAGCAACTTGTAAAGAAAAATGAAAAATTAAAAGAAAAGTTGGCTAGCTCACAAGATGCTTATAAAAGTTTGCTTGCTAAAATGGAAACCATGTGCAAACATTGTGATGAGCTAACTAATAAAGTTGCTAATCTTGAAGATGTTAGTGCAACCCTCACCAAGGCATCTAAAAAGAAAAGTTCCATCTTTAACATGTCTAAAAAGGATGCCTCAACTTCTTGTAATGATTTATGTTTAGACTCATCTTTGTGCAACCAAGTTTGTGTTGAGAAAGTTGTTATAGATATATGCACACAAGAGGTTGCAAAGGAGAATGAGCAACTCAAGCAAGAAGTAGCTCGCCTCAACAAGGACTTGACTCAAGTAAAAGGTAAGGCGAAGCAAGCCCAACTTCATCAATATAACACCATCAAGGGAGTGAAAAAGCTTGATGAAGGACAAACCTTGGTTTGCTACGTATGCCACAAGGAAGGTCACAAGTCCTATGAGTGCAAGGTGAAGAATGGGGGAGGAGCAAAGAAGAAAGAGAAGAAGCAAACAAGCAAGCTCTCCAACACCTACACCAACAAGGTAGACAAGAAGGCCTCCACACCATACCTGTTGAAGAAGAAGAAAAATGACAAGGTGGTGGCCATCAAGGTGAACAAGCAAGCCAACAATGGGATCAAATGCTTTTGGGTGCCACAAGGAAGGTCACAAGTCCTATGAGTGCAAGGTGAAGAATGGGGGAGGAGCAAAGAAGAAAGAGAAGAAGCAAATAAGCAAGCTCTCCAACACCTACACCAACAAGGTAGACAAGAAGGCCTCCACACCATACCTGTTGAAGAAGAAGAAAAATGACAAGGTGGTGGCCATCAAGGTGAACAAGCAAGCCAACAATGGGATCAAACACTTTTGGGTGCCAAAGGAAATCATTTCTAACATGAAGAGCACCAAGAAGGTTTGGATCCCGAAAGGGAAGTGAGAAGTCCAATGGACTTTGGGGAATTTGGAGACTTGGCAAAGTATGGGTGCATTTCATGGGGTGCATCATGATGGTCAAAATCATTGCCAAGTAAGTTAGTGAATACTATGGACCCAAATTCCCCTTCCCATGTTAGGTAACTAGATTCAATTTCCTTCAAGTAGTATCAATTTGCATTTTCTACAAGTGGTATTTCTTATAAATTGGTATCTTTAAGCATCTAGTTACTTTTCATGCCTATGTTTGCATTTGCATGCTTATATCTTTTGTCATGCATACCTTAGGTATATCTCATGGTAGGCTTGCTCGGTTTCATTCTTATTCCTTGGAGCAATCCTACATGGTTTAAAACTATTTAGAAGCATGGCACATAGCTTGTCTTACGATTGTTCATCTAATATGTGCCAAAGTCCAAATTGTAGATAATCTCTCCTGAATATCGCCTTCAAAATGGACTCTCACATTCATGTGATGTCATCTTTCATGTGGTATTTTTTATTCTAAAATCAATGTGCATCCTACAAGTATTCCATACCTGTGTGCACAAATTTAGGGAGAGGTTACTCTACAAATTGTATGCCTTGAGACTTAACATCTTTTCAAGCTTATCATGTGTGTAGTAGTCTCATTGCAAGGAAAATAGAGTCCCCGGAGTTAAGCATCATGCTTCAAATATCCACTACCTATTGCAAGTGGTAGAATTCAAATTGATTTCCACATGTGGTATTTCTAAACCGATATCATCATGTTGATTTCATTTTGATATTTACATGCATTATATAGATTAAATTCCCTTAAGCAATAATTTGTCAACTATGCATATGCTTTGCCTTCTACTATATGTATGCATATATTTAGGGGGAGCTTAGTCTATATAATGTGAGAGTCAAATTTTGTGACCTATTTCACTCTACATACAAAGGATCACAAAGTTTGATCCTCCCTTGTGCTACTAATGTCTTCCTTTTTGGTGTTTGATTCCAAAGGAGGAGAATTTAAAGGACCAAAAGCAAGCATTAATTTGTGGGACCAAAGCTAGATAATTTACAAGTGGTAATAGTCTATAAGTGGTGTCTACAAGTGGTAATAGTCTGAGAAAGGGAGGATAGTGGATTATGGATTAGCCTATGTAATGTGGAGAATTTGTAGGAAACAAGGCTTAAATCCATAATGCCACATGGGGACATTTGTAAGGGCAAGATAAGTTTTTAATGTGGTATTCTTTAGTTTTACAAGTAGTATCTTTTAGCATCATATAATCTTGCCCCTTGCATTGCATCCGAGCAAGTAGGTAGTTTTTAAATTTCAAATTTCTTTTATTTGTTTGCTTTGGTCGTGTTGTCATCAATCACCAAAAAGGGAGATATTATAAGGAAAATGGACCCTAGGCCCATTTACTTTGGATTTTGATGTTTGATGACCAACACAACCAAGTTGGACTAATGAATTTGCAAGTGATTGTTTTGTAGTTCAATAGGGTGCAAGACGTGACTTGGACGAAGGCGACGTGATGATCCGATGATCAACACCTTAAGCAAGACCTTAGGAGTACAAGAGAAGACCCAAGACATCAAGCAAAGTCTAAGCACGAAGATAGGAACCAAGATGCACTGCAAGATCATGAAGAAACGAGTGCACAGAGGTGACCGGATGCTGGACCGGACGTTGGAGGAAAGTCACCGGACGCTCTGATCGGTGACCCAACTACAGCAGGCGTCAATAGCAGTGATCGGACGCTGAACAAGCAAAACAACCGGATGCACTGATGGCACTATTCATTAGTCCAGTAACACATTCAGCATTGACCGGACGCTAGGTGGCAAACCGACTAGACGTAGGACAGCAGCGTCCGATCGAGTACAAAGAGGTTCTAGAGCGGCGAAAAATGCGACTGGATGCGTCCGATGGCATGTGACCGGACGCTGGCAGTGTCCGATCAGTTAATCACAGCTCTAATGATTGGGACGACCGGACGTGTCCGGTTAGGACGTGGTCAGCGTCCAGTCAGTAGCAGAAAAGCGGGATTTCATCCCCAACGGTTACTTTCTCAGTGGAGCTTATAATATAACCCCCAACCGACCAAATGAGTGTGTGGAGCTGAGGAAACATACCAAGGGTGTGGATACACCATTTTAGTGATCTCTGCTTAGCATAGTGCTTAGTGATTTATTAGGTGATTAGCGTAGGTGCTTTGCAAAGTGCTTAGGTTGATTAGACCACCGCTTATGCACTTGCTCTAGGTTTAGGCCTAGTGTTTAGTGAGGTTTGCATACCTCTTACCACTTGGTGCTTGAGCGCACCATTGTTGTACATCGGAGGGGCTTGTAGTCTTGTGAGATCACACCAACCGCGTTTGTGGTGTGGGCGCCACCGTTCACCGGAGGGATTAAGGCCCATGGTGTTTCGACCGAAAGCTTGATAGTAAAGACGGCGGGGAGTATCCGGGAGAGGCTTGCTGGAAGGCACGTCGGAGACCCACTTATGCATGGAGAAGGCCTAAGGCTATCCATGGAGTTACCTAACCGGGAGCTTGGCCCTTGCGAGGGGCTCCAATGAGGACTAGGGGGAAGCTTGCGCGCTTCTCGATACCTCGATAAAAATACCAGAGTCGTCGATGGGAGTTTGCATATCTCTACCTTGCTCTTTAGCTACTGCATTTACATTGATTGTATTACTCCTTTTGTGGTAGAGATAGCAACACACTAGCAAAACCATAATTGCACATTTAGATAGTTTATCTTTTGCATAGGTTTTGCTAAGGTTAGAAAAAGAGGCCATAATTTAAGAAGTAGATTTTTAAGTTGCCTAATTCACCCCCCTCTTAGGCGTCATGGTCCACTTCAATAGTTATCACCTTAATGCAATGCTACTGAGAACACTTATGAGGATGCATTCATCATATCATATCATATTATACATGTCATTATATATGCATCCATGGTATCTTATTCCATGCTCATACATATAGGATCGTCCAAAGGGATAAATCTGTTGGAGTTCAAAGAAGAGCCGGAGGAACAATAGGAGGCACCTCAGGCCGTAGCTCTAGAAGGAGAGGAGAAAACTCTTGAAGACCTACCTAAGTGCCTAGATCATAGGCCAACTTTCTTTATCAAAGGCAAGCCTCGGAGCATTTTAAGCCTCCCATGTTTTACAAAATATCACTTGAGTCCTTTATGTTGATGCATTAGGTTATAAGAGTTGAATTAGAAACACTTGATGCATAGAACTACCTTGTCTAGATATATATACCTTTAACCCTGTGTAGGTCTAGGATCGAATATATGCTTAGCCATGCTTAGACTAGTAGAAGTCAGGTGATTTCCTATCACCTACTAAGATGTAGGTGGATACTAGAGCATGGTTAGGCTATATTTGCTATCATGGAAAAGAACCATGGAATAATGTAACTACAGGTCAGGCAGAGTCTATATGTAGGTTGACTCATGTGAATCTGTCTGTGTCGATTAAGGACCTGTACCATTGTTGGCACTTCTATCGAGATTGAACGCATGCCTCTCACTTAGCTGGCTAGATAACTTGTTCTGACCATGAAGCCAAGTAGCTCAACTTAGGCCAAGCCCCATTCTGTAAGAGTGCACACTCTGGAGGCCAAACGTGAGTCCAAGGGTAGGCCGGGCCTGAACGTCCTGGCAGCTGGTTGTCCCTGATTGTGCGGCGCTGATCGAACCCGTGAAATGTGGACCTGAGTTGTACCAAAGATGACCTAAGGTGATAGTTGATCTGGTCTGCCTTTGTTTGTGTTAGGAATAAATTTCTAGCAGGTTGAAATCGATTCGAATCGCCGTCTCTCCCGGATAGTGAGAAACTTGACTCACACCAACATCGTAGTAACTGTATTATGAGATGATGGTTATGATGAACATGGAATTGTTACACTGGCTATGGTTACTATTGATAGGTTACTAAATGATATACCATATGTTTGGCATAGGTTAGTTGCTAATCTAGAGGTGAATAGCTATAATTAACTTGATGACTGGATTATAAATGTACAACTAAATTAATCACTTTTTATGCAAAATGTTATCAAGCTAGCTCCACTTACAAAGCCTTGCATAATCCTTGGAGTCACTTTAGTTTTGGTTTATGACGGGTGAGTCTAGCTGAGTACCTTCTTATACTTAGGGTATATTTCCCATTGTTGTAGATAATACGATGTATCATGGCTACTGTAAGAACTGCTTTTGTCCCACCGTGGACGAGGAGTAGGGCCCTGAGCAAGGCATCTCTTATTAATCCCTCTCTTATGCTTTTGTGGGATTGTGATCATGAGCTGGCATAGTATTTGAACAACAATGAAGATGATGGTTTCAAACTTTAATTATTTCCGCTACTATTTTACCTAAACTTGGTTTGTAATAACTTTTAATCGTACTCTGATGTATGGAACTATATTTGTGAACTTTATGTAATGTGTGACATGTATGTTGAATCATGTACGATCGTGGTACTCGATGGACTACATGGTTTATATGGGCTCAAGTATGACAGTGCGACCGCTTGTGGGCTGCTATTATACTTGTTCTCTTATAAATTGAATGGTTCTACTACAAGCGGTCCTGGTAAGGGAAGCTAGGGTCGGTGAAGGTGCTCTGCTAGGGTCTTCAGTTGGGCTTTTGACCCAGCCGGTGCCATTAGCACCGGAAGTGGTGATCAAGCTCTCCGCTTGCAATATTTATTTTGATGGAACCTAATAAACATGTTTTTGTTCGCTCCCAGTGTAGGAGTAGAACGTTTTTTGGTGGCATCTAAATGAAAGGCATGTTTTTGTGCCTATTCCCGATGTAGGAGTAGTGCATATTGGTGGTGTGTGCATGATCTTGATTTTAAAAAGCATGACAACTTTCTGAACATGGGTCAACAAAGTTTGACAAAGCTCAACACAAAAGCAAGTAGCATGTTTGTTTTCAGCATGTATCATGATATTTGGCCTTGGTAGGACATCTTACCATTGAGGTGTATGTGAACCTATGAATTTTGACATTTTATCAAAATAAAAATTCTCCAAGTACTTTGAATAGAAAAGGTTGGATTTCCATGTCAATGGCATATCTCACTTCACATCAACTTAGTCAATATGTTTTTCCTATATGATATTTTTCCACAAGCATCAAGGATATGTAAGGAACACAAATTATACAGTCCAATCTCAAAAAGTTATATTCATATTCACTTTTAACTTTAAGTGTGAAATTTAGTTCTTTTTGAATTTGTAGGTTTAAACAAGTGCTCAACAGGGAGTAAGTATATGAACAAGTGAGAGAGGATCAAACCGAGTTCCAGAATTGCGTGCAGGCTCCTGCACCAGTTCATGATGTGTCTTGACATATTTGTGTACAACGAGGGTTGGCACACCCCCACACTTCTCTAAAATTGTACCTAGCTTTTTTATTTCATAGACAAAAAATGGTGAAAACAAAGGGGACTCTTCTGGTGAGGGGCACCAGAGAGTCAAAATTTATTCAACTACAGGATTAAACTAAAAGACATGGAACAAGATTAGATTTTATTTTTTAAAAAATCTATTCCAATGGAAAAGGTTGCATTTTTATTGTGAAGATAAGATGAGCTCAAATGTATGATAGCTATGAACTCAATTACATCGAGCTCCTCGATCATGTTGATTTGCGGCTTAAGATAAACTTTCAAGCGTTGGCCATCTATATCTCTTATAAAGATAAACCCCACTAGCAATTTATCTTGCCATACAAAGTGTCCACATCAGCATCCACTAGAGCATCCCACTAGCACATTCAACTATATCATCATGCAAAGTGTCCACATCAGCATCCACTAACACATCCAACTAACACATGCCATTATGTCTTCATTCAAGCTATTTACATTAGCAAACCACATCATTTACTAACATATACTTAGTTGTCCACATTAGAATGCTAAAAATCATCCACTAACATGTATTATGATATTTATTCAATCATATTAGTAAATATAAGTAGTATAATTTCACCAGTAATTCCTGTAGCAACGCGCGGGCATTCTTCTAGTTTACCTTAAATGTGTTACCTATATCATCTTGGATGGTGATGGCTCCATGAGTTAAAGTGCCGATGACCTCGAAAGGTCCATCCCACTTGCTTTGTAGTTTACCATTACCAAAGAGTTTTACTCTTGAATTGAACAGTAGAACCTTGTCGCCAGGTTTGAACTCTTTGTGCTTGGTTCTCCTATCATGCCATCTCTTTGTTCTTTCTTTGTAGATTTTGGAGTTATGATACAATTTTTTCTCTCTACTCTTGAAGCTTAGTTAGTTGTATTTGACTATTCTTGCCAGCTAGGTGGAGGTCCATGTTCCATTTCTTGGTTGCCCAATGGGCTCTGAATTATTATTCAGCAGGCAAATGACTTGTTTTTCCATATACAAGTTGATAGGGTGACATGTCTATGGGTGTTTTGTATGCAGTTCGGTAGGCCCAAAGTACATTAGCGAGTTTGTCCTTCCATCCCTTACCCATTTCATACAAAGTCTTTTGTAGAATATTCTTGATTTGTTTGTTAGATGTTTTTGCCTGACCACATGTTCATACTAATATGGGGATGGTATGGTGTTGCTATGTTGTGACGAACTCCATGTTCCTCTAGGTACTCCCGAAAGGCCTTATCTATGAAGTGGGATCCTCCATTGCTTATGACCAGATGGGGTGTACCAAAGTGAGGAAAAATGATTTTATGGAACATTCTCTTGGCATGTTTTGAATTGACAGCTCAACATGGTATTGCTTCTACCCATTTGGACACATAGTCCACAGCCACCAAGATGTACTCATAGTTCTTGGACTTAGGGAATGGTCCCATGAAATCAATCCCCACACATCAAAGAGTTCAACTTGGAGATTGTTCATGAGAGGCATTGCATCTCGTGAATTGATGTTCCCATGTTTCTGACATTAGTGGCATCTCCTGACAAAGTCCTTTGTATCTTGATACATTGTTGGCCAGTAAAAGCCACTTTGCCAAATCTTGGCATGTGTCCAAAATGCTCCATAATGTCCTCCATATGGTGAGGCATGACATCTTTCCATAATCTTGGTAGCCTCAACCATAGGGACACAACTTCTCAATAATCCATCAGCGCAAACTCGGTATAGGTATGGCTCGTCCCATAGGTGAGAACGACTTTTATGGATCAACTTTCTTTTATTCTCACCAGGTGGGACATAGCTTGCCACTATAAAGTTCACGATGTTTGCATACCATAGGATCGAAGTTTGTTATCTTAAGCAAGGTGTCATCCCTTAGGTAGTCATTGATAGGCAGCTCATGTGTTTCCTTGAACTAAAGCCTAGACAAGTGATTGGCTACCAAATTTTTTACTCCTTTTTTATCTTGAATTTCAATGTCAAACTCTTAGAGTAGAAGGATCCACCGAATTAGCCGAGGCTTAGCATCTTTCTTAGTGAGGAGGTACTTGAGAGCAGCAGATCCATGTAAACAATTACCTTTGCCCCCACTAAGTAAGATCTAAACTGGTCTATAGCAAAGACAACAGCCAACAACTCTTTTTCAGTTGTAGCATTGTTGAGCTGTGGTCCGGCCAAGGTTTTGGTAGCATAGGATATGGCATAGTGCTTCTTATCCTTGGTTTGGCCTAAAACGGCTCCAACTGCAAAGCCACTAGCATCACACATGATCTTAAAAAGTTGTGAAAATTTATTTTTGAAAACTTACCAAAATTGCTCATTTATGTTTAAATTGAAAAGTGTATTTGAAATCCTATTCAAGTTTGATTTGGTTTACATTTAAATTGGTTCTGAAAATAAAATAGAAAAGGAAAATTTCCTCCCATTCGGATTCGGCTCGAAGGCTTGGCTTGCTCCGCTCCCTTACGGTCGGCCTAGCTCGCGCTCCAGCCAGCTGCCCTAGGCCTGCTTCTCCCCCTTTTGCCGCAGGCTGTCTTTCTCCTCCACCGCGCGGCCCACTTCTTCGCGCCAGCCGTTTTTGCTATAGCCCAACAAGAAGGCCGGCCCAGGCCGAAGCTGAGCACGCGCCCGATTCCCCACCTTAATTCACTAACAACCTAGGTCCACCCATCAGCTCCGCCTCCTACCTTGGCTCATCGTCGACCCAGACTCCGACGCTGCCAATGAAGGCCGTGTCCGTGCCGTTTTCGACTCCTCCTTCACCTTGCACCCTATGCTGCCCTGGCCCTATATAAGCTGAGCCGCGCCGCCTCCCTACTCTACCCTCCAGCACTGCCACCACCTTTGTCGAGCTGCCTATGCCCTAAGCCACGCCGCCACGAGCTTCAAGCTGCCTAACTGCGCCTGAGGTCACCACCGTGCCGTCACAGCTTCCTCCGAGCTCTCCATCGAGATCGCCTCGAGCTTATCTTGCTCCTCGTAGTCCCCTCGTGCCCTGTGGTGATCGGGAACGTCAAAGCCGATGCCACCAGGGAGGTCTAGCCATGGCGCCATCGTCTGGATGCAGCCACCGATGACCTCATCTTCCCCATCCAATCATAGTCGTCCGATTCGCGATCAACATCCTAGATTAGAAGGTACTGGTTCGCAGGCACAATTGCTAAAGAACCCCTCCCTTTTTTAATTATAGAACCCGCGGTCCATAGCGTCTTTCTGGATTCTGTTTTTTTCTTTGGAAAGCATAGTATCTTCGGATTAGATTTAAAATATGTTTTCATCTATTTACAATTTTGCCACTAATCTTGTTTTAGCTATAAAATCTCTGTTTTAACTCTGATTTGATCCGTTCAACTTGCGTTAGGTTCGCAATTTCATAATCTACATGTTCATACTACTGTTAAGTATGTTTTCAACTTTTAAAATTTGAGGTTAGATTTAATCTATTATTTTAATAAAGGAAAGTCTTGTTTATTTCATATCTTATGTGTTTTAGCTCCGTTTTGACCCATTCAAGTTGCGTTAGATTCATAGCAACAAGATCTATGTGTTAGTAATAGTGGTTACCATGTCACTATTTCTAGAATTTCATGGTTTAAATTTTAATTTGAATAATAATTATGCAACTAGGTTTTATAAATAAAATATGATTTGTTTTACTTTGGTATTATAATTCAAACCTAAATTTGACTTAATTTATAATATCTATAAAATATATTATATATGTTTTTATAGAATTAAAACACATGAAGCTAATAGTTTTATATTTTCTTTTATGAGTAGATCTCTCGATAGTTGTATCTTTTCAACTGTAGCTCCGATTAGCGTGCTTTTCGCGTCTGTGTGTTTGTAGCGAGATGTAGATTCGTTTTACAAACTTTTCATCTTGATTTTATGTTTGGTGTATTGTTATAATTTAGATCTATTGTTTGCTTCATGTATGATTGCATGGATGTTTGTGTGGTGCTTTATGATCATGTCCAGTCGGTGAGCTTTACGTGTTGATCAAGAAGGAGATCTTTGAAGTTTTGGATTTGAAGAAGGATCTAAGTTTAAGGCAAGTATAGCATGGGATCTTCCTTGTTGTCCTATACACCTTTAATCATTTAATTCATATTGTATGTGTCTACCATGACCGCCACTAAGGATATCCTAGTCTTTTGTACTTGTACCTTGATACCTTTGGGTTATTGCATTGGGTAGTATGATGCTAGTGCTCAACTAAAGCCATGATCTTGTAACTTGACTAATGGTATATACAATAATCACTAAAAGATGTTTTTAGTAACATGGAATCAGGGGGCTAGAGCATTGGGCTATTTTATGGTGTTTAGATTCCTCTCCCAAAGGACTTATCTGTAAGTGATCATACAGGACTTACAGTACAACTATGAGAGCTACATGGCTCTAGCTTTAGCTCAGTATGAGGACCTTTTCTAGCTTGTTAGAGGTTACCTTTATTGGCGTAAGAATGGCTTGCCAAATCAGGTATAGGACAGCCTCTGTCCCCTTGTGTATAGGCTGCATGTCATTATGCCATCAGGAAGGGAGGGTTCCTACATCTATTTGCCGAGTAAATCTAATGGCCCTAACTTGTTAGATGAACCTTTAAAAGGTTTCATAGTGAACCCTACCGATCTTCCTTGGAAGTGGGTCAAGAGATTAGCTACCTCGGGCAAAAGGGTAAATCACGACTTACAGTGAAAGTGTACAACCTCTGTAGAGTGTAAAACTGGTATATCAGTCGTGCTCACGGTCAAGAGTGGCCTTAGAACATTTATGGAATAGATGATCATTAATGGTTAATGATGATGAACACTGATAATACTGATGATAAAGAAGCTCACTAATGATTATTATTTATGCTATTCATTATTCATTTTACCTGATCATGTGTTTATATGGGCTTGTGAATAAACTTGTTGCCACCCAATTGCTAAAATTGTGACAATTAAAAGCTAATCACAGTTAAACTAATGTAAGCCTTTTGAGCCTCATAAACTCCATGTTATATTTGTTGAGTACGACATGTACTTACGTTTGCTTTATTTTTCAATTATTTGGATAAAAATCCCGAATGGGTACCAGATTGCTAGAGTTTGGAGAAATTAAGGCTTGTGATCAACTAGTTAGTTGTTCCTATGGAAGTGGAGTCTTTACCTGAAGATCAGGAGTTATCTTTCCACTGTCTATTGTCTAAGGTTATATCCTTTATACAAAGTTCATTATATATTGAGCATTGTCTTTCGATATTACCCTTATTTGTAGCCATATGTGAGATTTGACTTCCTGGGCTCACATATGGTGTGTATCTGGTTTTGTTCTTAAAACTAGGTGCTACAAAGTGGTATAAGTGCAATGCTGACTATAGGACGCAAATTAGCATGCTCTCATCTCTGCTTAGTTCTTGCTTTCTCTCCAACCTTGTTATTTGCTAAAAGTTATGCTCACTTCGGCCTCTATTTTGTTATGAAAACCTTGCCTCTACTCTGAATCCTCTCTCTTCATCTAAATAGATGGATCACAAAGAGGAGAACTAAGCTACATTGTCCTTGACTGCATTCAACAAGGAGAAGCTTGTAGCTATGCAACAACAACTACTTGAAGGAATGACTCAATATGAGAGTTGTCCATAGTGCTTGCCACAAGGTCAAACCAACGTACCAAAGGGACCTGTGAAGAGACAAGTGGCAGAAGCTTGGAAGAAAATTAAGTCCAATGAAGGTGTTGAAGCTCAATTGATTTTTAACAGCAGAAGTTAAACCTTTGATTTGAGAATTTATATTTTCAAGAATTTTATCATTTGACATTAATTTCTTTGTAATATTTTCATTAATTTTTGCTTTGCCTAATACCAAGTCTTTGAAAGAAGGTTGATTCGAATTATAATTGAATTGTAGTTTAAATTACCATGCAGGCGGGACTGGTTGTTCCACGTGTTATTACCTGGTTGGCGAAACCCGTTGTTGATGAAGGCAGCTTCTTCGTGAGTTTTAGGGCAATCATTCCCCGAATGGCCAATGTTGCCATAGACCTCACACGTCATGTCTGAGTCCATGGCCTGGACGGTGCCCATCATGGCATCTTTATCTTGGGCCCATTCCTCAAGTCTTTTCATCAACAAATTTATTTTTGTGAAAAGCATATCCGTCTCCTTCATGGTATGCATTCATTTTAGTGTTTTCCTTTCCTCCCCCAGCTTTGATTCGACACCATTTTATTGATTAGAACAGTGGCTCCATCAATGGTAAGAAAAAGGAAAGTGCCTCTAGCAGCAGCGTCGATGTGGCCCTCTAGACATGGGTATTAATCCATCATAAAAATTTTGGAGCACTAACCAGTTTTCAATCCCATGGTGCGGGCATGCTTGGATGTAGTCCTGCAGCCTCTCCCATGCCTCGGGAATGGTTTCCATGGAGCTTTGCTAGAAGTTTGAAATTTGTCCCCTCAGGGCATTGGTTTTGCCCATGAGGAAGAACTTGGCGAGGAACATCGTAGAACATTTGTCCCACATCTTGATAGCTTCCTTGTCCTTGTAGGACCACTGCTTCGCCTTCCCCAAGAGGGAGAAGGGAAACAAGAGGAGCCTAATGCTCTTAGTTGCGATGTCCTTGATGACGATAGTGTCACACAGCTTGAGGAAGTGTTGGAGATACGCGTTTGTGTCCTCGCTAGGCAAACCATGGAATTGGTTTGCCTGCACCATTGTGATGAGGCTGGTATGAAGCTCGAAGTTCCCATCCCTAATGTTAATAGTGGGCCCAACGGGCACATTGGCAATAGTGGGGGTGGAGTAGTCATAGAGGGGCTTGGCCATGATTGGAGTAGCGGATGGTATGGGCTGACTGGTTCGACTGTGGGAGGAGTAGCAGAAGAAGCAGCAGCATGAGACCATTTCTTCCTTAGGAGCGCTTCTGGATTTTGAGTGTAGCTGTTCGACAGATTGAAATCGGTCATACACTATCGAGTTTTCATCCACAATAGGAGAAAACAAGTAAAGTTAGTCTACATAAATAATGGCTACCTTACATGCTTATTATCATGAACATGTCCTACTAGATTTTTTAATCAATTATGCCTTCCCCGGCAATAGCGCTAGAAATGTTTGTTGGTGTTTCTTAGCGTCACCACTAGGAGTGGGTTTAGAATCCATCCCCGGCAATGGCGCTAGAAATACTGATTAGCAAATCTAAGCATCGTTACTAGGTTTGTATCCCCTGCAATGGTGTCAGAAGTGCCTTGTTGGTATTACTTAGCAACATCACTAATGATCAGCAATGTCACTAAGTAATAGCCTTGATAGTTCCTTAACAATTTTAGATATTTATCCACAAGTGCATAGGAGCTATCATTGTAGCATTTCACCTAGAAGTATTTAGGGTATCGTTATTTAGGCTATTCTTGGCATGAGGACCGACTCCTGCCATCTTAGCATGGAGCCATGCCACCGCCTATCAAAGTGGTGGCTAAGGCACACCTGGTAGGGGGTCACCCTCCCCTAGGGGTCACTCTCCCCTTGATGATGCCGCCTCACCACCGCTTTCAGGCAGGTGGGCTATGGGTTGGACATGGATCATTCCTCCATGGTGCTTTGCCCTGGTTGAGTTGAGTTGATGGGCGTCTCCCTTGTTCCTTAGTGCGAATTAGCATCGGAAAGCGCCTTTTAGTGAATTACTTCATGTATTTGTGTTGTGACCTACAAAATAATATTCTCCAAATACATGTGGAACTTGGTTAATAGTAAAAGCATATGTGTTTAAGTTTGTCAATTTCTCCTCTTGTTGTACCTTAGTTGGCAGTTGGGTTTGATCATTAATGACCCCAACAATCTATAAACTCTAAAGTAATGCACCTTAGGCTTTTTATCGGTTAGGAGTTCGTAGGTGAACTTTTCTCTTTTCTTGTGAAGGTATAAGCGGTTGATAGCATGACATGCCATGTTAACCGCTTCCGCTCAATAGTTGGTTGGAGTCTTGTACTCATCCAACATTGCTCTTGCAGCTTCTATGAGAGTTCGGTTCTTCCTCTCCACAACACCATTTTGTTGAGGAGGATAAGGAACCAAAAACTCATGCTCAATCCTTTCTTCATCAAGGAACTCTTCAATGTTGGTGTTCTTGAACTTCGTCCCATTGTCACTTCTAACTCTCTTGATCTTGACATCGAACTCATTTTGGGCTCTTCTTGCAAACTTCTTAAAGATGCCTTGTACTTCACTCTTATCACACAAAAAGAACACCCAAGTGAAACGAGAATAATCATTAATAATTATGAAACCTTATTTGTTACCACCTATGCTTATATAAGCGACAGGTCCAAATATGTCCATGTGTAGCAATTCCAATGGCCTTTCGGTTGTCACAACATTCTTGACGAGATGTTTGGCTCCAACTTGTTTTCTGGCTTGGCATGCACTACAAATTCTATCTTTCTCAAAAGAAATATTTGTTAGTCCAAGGATGTGTTAGTCTTTTTTAGTTTTGGCCAGGTTTCTCATCCCAACATGGGCAAGTCGGCGATGCCATAACCTACCCATGCTAGATTTTGCCATTAAATAAGTCTCAGGATTTACTCTATTTGATGTGAAATCAACTAGATAGAGTTTCCCTTTTAAATGACCCATAAATGCAATAGAGGAATAATGCCTTCTATAGACTTTCACACCCTTATCCATAAAGAGACAATTGTAACACATCTCTCAAAGTTGTGAAACAGACAACAAATTGTATCTCAACTGAATTCACAAGTAAAACATTGAAAATTGAATTGTCATTTGAGATAGCAATTTTACCCAAACCGAGAATTTCTCCTTTGCCATTGTCACCAAATATAATGTTTCCACTTTGGTCATGACTAGGTTAAAATGATATGAACATGTCCTTCTCTCCGGTCATATGATTGGTGCATCCACTATCCAACACCCAACTTGTTCCACCAGAGGAGTATTCCTACAAAGACAAATCAAGCTTTTATTTGAGGTACCCAAAAAGGTTTGGGTCCTAGGGGTTAGTCACATAAAACTTGGGCACTCAAACACTCCTCATAATCTCCTTCCTCTTATGGGCACCAACATACTTCACCACAATCTTGCCATCCTTGAACCAACAACACATGTAATCACTAGCACAACATCGTGGGACTGGTGCTTGTGGCTTGGGGGCCTCCGCTTGTTGCATCTTGTTGGCCTTGTCATTAGTAGGTGGGACCTTGGGAATGTAGACCTTGTTGTTTGCTTGCATATGAGCTCATCAAGGGCAACACCCTTGTTAAACTTTACACAAGGCACACCATTGATCTTGTTCCTTCAATTGGCCTTCCCATCATACTAATTGTAGCCAATGCCTTCCTTGATTGATGGGTGCCTTGATAACTTGTATATTGTCTTGTTTGTTTGCTCTTCACACTTGCACCCATTCTTCAAGATCATCTTCAACCTATGAATCTCCTTGTCTTTCTTCTCTAGCTCAATAAGGTTAGTTGCATATGCATTCACATCAATTTTATAGCATCTTTTACAACCATTACTAGTGGAGACATTCGAGTCTTTGGTTGCCTTAGGAGAAGTTAAAGTGCTAGCCCAAAGAGTGCTAAAGTTTAACTCAAGATTATGGTATTTTTCTTCCAAGCGTGTAAGGCTTTCTTGAACTATACTTTTCTCATCCTTGAGGCTAGCTATTATGTCATTAACTGATGAATGTTCCTTAGTCAATTTTCCAATTGAGTCATTGGCTAAAGACAATTCTACGGTTAACTTATCAACCTTCATTCTTTCCTCGATGATAGATGCTTCAAGTGCACTATTTTTATCTCTCTCTTGAGTGATTATTTCACCTTGCAACTCCAAGCACCTATCCCTCTTTAATTTTTTCATTAGGGTTTTTATCTTAGTGAAGGCCTTTTTACCAAATTTCTTTATCATGGTTGCTTCGATTTCTTCTATGTTCTCATCACAACTATCATACTCATCACTACTAGGATCGGTTAAGTCATGTACCTTCTCCCCCTTAGCCATAACACAAGTTGGAGTGTAGTATTCATCGTTGATGAGGTTGGAGAAGAGCCTCGGTGATATGAAAATAGGTTGGGGAAGAGTTTTGGTGGTGAAGTTGAGTCGGAGAAGATCATGGTTGGTGAAGAAGAGTGGTGGATGGCGATGTTTGTGGCTCCCTTCTTCTTCTCATCATCACTTGAGTTACTATCATTTGACTCCCACTCTTCACTAAGATAAGCTTCACCTCTCTTCTTGTCTTCATCCTTGTCGTGCTTGTGCTTCTTCATCTCATTAGGACAATTAGCTATGAAGTGGTCAGTTTGATCACATCCATAGCAAAAACCTCTTCTTGTACCTCTTTTTTCCATCACCATAGGTCTTGCGTTTGCTCTTCTTCCTCATAAACTTTCTAAGATTTCTAATCACAAATGCAACCTCTTCATCAGAATCTTCTTCTCCACTTGAGGAATCATCCTTCACTTTCTTCTTCTCTTGACTTGAACCTTGAACTTCATGTTGTTGAGTTGCTTCAAGGGCTGCACTCTTGTTGTATCCCATTGCATTAGGATTTTAATTGTGAGCATTGATTGCATCTTTATATAGACACTCATGATGCTTAAGCTTTGAAAGAACTTCTTGGGGTGTCATCTCATCATAACAGGGCCTTTCCATGATTACAGATGCTATAATGTTATTCTTTGCTCTATAAGTTCTCAACATCTTCCTAGCAACCTTGTTGTCATCATATTCAGTGCTTCCGAGAGCTATTATGTGGTTGACCCATGCCATAAGCCTATCAAACATTGCTTGAGTTGTTTCACCTTGCAAGATCACAAATCTTTCCAATTCACCATGAAGTAGCTCAATGTTTCTTTTCTCACGCTCTTGTCCCCTTCAAATGATGTTCTCAAATCTTCCCAAATTTGCTTAGCACTTTCCATTCCATTCACTTTGTTGAACTCATTCGGACCCAAACTTGAGACAAGCAAGGACACAGCTTGTGCATTTTGATGAAGGTTGAAAGCTTCTTGTAGAGTTATTTCTCTATCTTCATCGATAGGAATCATCACACCAACATCCACAACTTCCCAAAGGCTTACGGCGATGAGGAACATCTTTATCTTGTAGGCCCAATTGGTGTATCTTGTTCTATTGAAGTGAGGTGGCTTACCATGGTTGACGATGAGGACATACATAGATGGACCTTTATGAGTTGTCCATAGTCAAACCCAATACTTGAGTAGACTCCCTTTCCTTGAACATTGTCATTTGCTGCTCCAACATCACTTGCATTATCTTTGGTTGCTTCATTCTTGCCACTTATAGCATCTTTCACTTTCTTGCTCAACTCTTCCTTCATCTTACTCATCTCATCTTGCGGCATTGTTTCTTCTCATGTAGTGAAGCACTAAAAGAAGACCTTGCTCTGATACCAATTAAAAGGATCTAAACAGTGCCTAGAGGGGGGTGAATAGGCGTATCTAAAAATTTCTGCATAATCTCAAAGTCAAATGTCAGCAACTATCGAAGTCCTGACAATTTGAGCCAAAACTTCTGGTAGCCAGAAGTTATGACGCAAACAGCCAGGAGTTACGACTCCTATGTGAATTTTACAAGTGCTAAAATGAACTTTGAACTTGAGATTTCTTACAACCCCACTCCTAAGTTGTTAGGTAGACACATAGAGTCACTCCCTCAACAACGAAATGTTTCCACTTCATAGATCGAGTCCAAACCCTAAGAGGTACTTTGGGGAGAAGAAAACAACCAAGAACAAATTTGATAGCACAAATCACAACAATAAGCACGTAGGACATAAGGATTTATTTCGAGGTTTGGCAACCCCACAAAGGAGCTACTATGTCCTCATTGTTAAGGTGACCACAAAGGTCAGAGTCTCTTCCACCTATTTGCCTCTCTCAAAGCAACCACAAAGGTCACTCAAGTTTTCCACTAAGAAATCAAGGGTAATACAAACTTCTTAAGGCTCTTCCACAAGATGGAAGCTCTTGGACGACGCCTAGCTGGCTAGGAGCAAATCTCCAAGAGTAATAGATGCAAATCCAACCGGCTTGACAAAGAAATCAAGTGCTCAAGCTTGCCAAAGTGATTCTCTCACTCAACCCACTCTTCTTTCACTCAAAACCCTAGGAGAATCAAAGATTGGAGCAAATAGGAGAGGAGAGGGGTGCCTTGAATGCTTGGGAGCTATTTTGGATGAAGGTTGGTGAGCAGTGAATGAGTGGGTAATGGTTAAAAGAGAGGAGAGAGCTATTTATACTCATAGACAAAAACTAACCATTTAGATCTACGTTGGAAGTTCCGACACAGATCGCTGGGACTTCTAGCTCTACTATAGAACACTATTCATGGTGCAGTCAACTAGGCTAGCTTAGTTATCGCCAGAACTCCCGGTGACTGTTGAGACTTCCGATAGCCAAGACTTTCGACTTCTGTCGGGACTTCTGATAGACAAGCGAGCCAAGTGGCTAAGTCCTAAGGCTCTAGGACTTCCGGTGGAAGTCGAGACTTTTGACGACCGGGAGTTCCAGCTCATGCCGGGACTTACAACTATAAAAAGTCCACAAACTACATCTAAGTGTCCGTGAGGTGATTTTGTGTCTCTCTTTTGATTTTATTTTTATGCTTGGGCACTCTATCTTCCTCAGACCATGTAAACTTGCATCCCTCTTTATAGTATGACAGAACCTAAACTCCAAACAAAATATAAAAACTTTGGAGAGAGCTTTGAGTTCATCCGCCTTTTTAACTTCAAGAATTGAGGGATACTATTTCATCTTAAATCAACTCTTTATAACTTTCATGGGACTAAACTGCAATATGTGTCATTAAGATCACATTAGTCCCTAATTTGGATGTCATCAATACACCAAAACCCACATAGGCGGCAAATGCACTTTTAGTGATACACTTGAGAAGAACCCTATTTTGCCCTCGCTTGTAGAGGGTATCGTCCACCAATTGATAACTCATGGCTTTATGTCTGGTTCGTTCTATATTCATATCATCGACCAGAGTAGCCTGGTTTGTGAAGTACGCCCGGATTGGATCCATCTAGTTCTCCTCATTTCTAACTAGAGCGGCAACATGAGTCGTATCGCCCAGCATAGACTTCCCAAGGAATTCGCTGAGTATCACCTCATCGCTCAATGGATCAAGCGTGGGGTTTGGACCCGACTTTGACATCGGGATAGAGGGTTTGGTTAGCACTTCGACCAGGACGTCTCCTAGTAGGTGTTGTCGTTCAGCTGCCCGACTAGTGAGCATATTGAAGCTTTCTCGGGATGTATTGGACCTCGAGTCCATCGAATTTAGATTCCAATCATTTGTATGCCTATAAATATGCGGCCATGTTCTCGTTTATTGGTCGATACCCTTTACTGGTTTTGTCTGGAGACTACCTCTGAATTCCCTTTCACAAGTAGTCATCGAACACCCAAGGATATGACAATTTGTAAACTAGTTAATAAGCCCTCATATTTGGCAATATTGTTAGTTAGAGTTGGATCAGTAAAATCAATTTGAATTGCGTACCTCATGGCATCCCCTTCGGGAGAGATTATGACACCAGCCCCTACGTCATTCTTGCATTTTGCTCCCTCGTAGAACATTAGCCCATGCTCAAGGTTTTGGGACGCCTCCTTGGGTTTAGGGTTTTTCCATTCTGCAACAAAATCATCTGGAGCCTGTGATTTGATCGTAGTCCTAGGCACAAATTCTATCGTATTGGCCTAACTCGACTAACCATTGAGCAATTCTACCAACGGCATCTCGATTATGAACAATGGTACCAAGTGGATATGAAGAAACCACTTTGATCTTGTGACTTAAGAAATATTGCTTAAGCTTGCGAGAAGACATCAATACAGCATAGATTAATTTCTAGATATTTGGGTACCTGGATCAGGCATCATGTAGCACTTCGCTCACAAAATACATGAGGTGTTGTTTTGTTGACTTCTTAGCTTGACGCTCGACCACTAGGACCACGCTGACAACTATAGGAGTTGTCGCTACATAAAGGAGCATGGTTTCGCCATCTTTGGGAGGAACAAGTATAGGTAACTGCTTCAAGTATTGCTTGAATGCCTGAAACGCTTCTTCGGCATGCTTGCTCCAAAGAAAACCATCATGCTTTTTTAATAATTTATAAAATGGCATACCTCATTCGCCTGACTTGGATACGAATCGACTTAGGGCTGCCATCATGCCAGCTAGCTGCTGGACTTCTTTCTTGTTGTGTGGAGATTGCATGTCATCGATGGCCTTGACCTTCTTTGGGTTAGCTTCGATGCCCCGATGAGACACCAAGTACCCGAGTAGCTTACCTGAGGAAACACCAAAAGAACATTTATCGGGGTTTAGCATCATCTTGTTCTTACGTAAGTTATTAAAAGTTTCTTCTAGATCGGCGATTAAATCGCCTTTGAATTTGCTTTTAACAATAATATCATCAATATGTGCTTCCACATTGCGGCCCATCTGGCCTTCAAGAACAATATGAACAAACTTTTGATATGTAGAACCAGCATTTTTAAGGCCAAAAGGCATCTTGATATAATAGTACACACCAAAAGGAGTTACAAATGCAGTTTTTCCTCATCATCTATGCACAAGCTAATTTGGTGATACCCTAAATAGGCATCTAGAAAACATAGCAATTCGCATCCGGAGGTTGAATCTACAATTTGATCTATCCTCGGAAGGGGATATTCATCCTTAGGGCATGCTTTATTCAAGTCGGTGTAGTCCACGCACATCCGCCATGTGCCATTAGGCTTCTTGACCATGACAGGATTGGCTAGCCACTCCGAGAAAGGGACCTCTCGTACAAAACCAGCCTTTAGTATCTGGTTGATTTCATCTCATATGGTGGCTCGCTTCTTGGGTGTATAGCATCTTTGTTTATGTCTAACTGGTCGAATGCCAGCTGGTAGACCCAATTTGTGCTCGATTACCTCCCTGATGATCATAGGCATGTCTGATGGTTTCGAAGCGAACACATCTTTATTTGCCCAAAGGAAAGCAATGAGCTCAAGTTCCTACTGAGGAGGAAGGTTGGTCCCGATATGGGTGACCTTATCATGATTAGTTGGATCAATGGTGATAGGCTTCGTAGTCTAGTCCCTAGTTTGTGACTTCCTTGGATTAAGGAATATCATCGGGTTTGTCTACGACTGCCACTTGGTCAGAAGTAACTATGTTGACCGCTGGAGCTTAAGGCTATGGAAGCACCAAAGTCTGAGTTTAAGGCGGTAGTGGAGCCTAAGGTTGCAGAAGCATCAAAACCTAGGTCTATGGCTAGATCAGAGCCTTGAGTCTGGCTTCACTTGCTTTATAGTTCTCAGGAACCGACTATTTAGTCGCATCCTTAAGAAGTGGCATTATCATGACAGGTGCAGGTAGGGTTGCTCCTAGCGTTGTCATGATAGCCAGTTTTGCTGCTTTCTATTGCTTTGATGGTGGCTCTACTGGGTCTACTGAGACTTGCTAAATTGCTTGATTAAGTCAAGAGTTTTTATGTCACAAGCAACAACGCCCTTTCGATCACCATAAATAGTGATGGGGCCATGAGGCTCGGGCACCTTGAGCACCAAGTAGGCAAAGTGGGATGACAACCATGAATTTCTTCAGGAATGGATGTCCCAGAATGCAAAGGTATGCTGACTCAAAGTCTACCACCTCAAAAGTAAGGAATTCAGATCTTAGGTTCTCGCCTTCTTGAAGGGTAACCTGGAGGTCGATCCTTTCGAGGGGGTAGGTTGACATGCCTGGCATTATTCCATAGAAGGGTTCCTTGACTGGAATTAGAGCCTTCCTTGGCAACGCGAGGTTGTCATAAGTGCTCGTGAAGAGCAGATTGTGTGAATTGCCACTATCATTTAAGGTTTGTCCGACCTTCTAATTCCCAATGTAAGGCTTGATTACCAATGGGAGCAGTGGGCCATCATACAAATTTAGGGGATGATACCTAATGTCGAATAAAATAGGGACCTCGGACCACTTGAGCCTTCTATCCGATGGCTAGGGTACTATTTACCTGCCGCTAGACTTGTTTCAGCTTGGTCTTGGAAGCCAGGGTGGCCGTGCCACCATAGATAGTGAGTATCTTGTTCTCGGGCAGGGCAACTTCTTCTTCCTCCTCTAACACGTGAATGTTCTGATTCTGCCTTGGCTGGTATGCGGGTGCTTCGGCCCTGCGCTACTGTCCTCTTGCTGTTTATGCTACTTATATACTGAGCACTCTATGAAGGAGTGCTTAGTAGAACGATGAGCGGGGCAGTAAATAGGGAGGTCATCAGGTTTACCTTGGCATTGGGGTGTAGCTTTTCCCTTTTCGGTAGCGAGGACATAGGCGTCTCTGTTCTTGCGCCTTTTGTCCTTGCTCTTCCTCTTATCCTCCGCTACTCGGGAGGAGTCAGTTTGTCCGTGCACTTGGGCTCGGGCATCAGCTGCCTTAGCCATTGCCTCGATGATCTTGTAGAGTTTAGCCACCGTTTTAGGGTTTTAGTGGCCAACTTCTCGGTGGTCTTCTCATCCTTGTTGCCTTGCTTGAAGGCAACAATCACCCGATCTTCAATCATGTTGGAGATCGTGTTATGGATATCGCTAAACCATCGAATGAAATCTCAAAGAGACTCGTCGGGCCTTTGAAAACATGCAAATAGATCATCCTCTTGACTAGGACGGGTGTATGTTGCATGGAAGTTGGCCTTGAGCATCTAGCACAAATAAGCCTAGGACTGAATGGTACCTTCCAGTAGATTCATCAACCACGTTTGGGCTGAGCCCTGTAGGACAGTCAGGAGGTGATTGACTTTTACATAATCATCACCTGATGTTGCCTCGATAACCATGGAATAGATCTGGATCCACTCTTTAGGGTTGGTGGTGCCGTCGTACTTCTTAATCGGGCTAGGCTTGAACTTTGGGGGCCAGACAACCCTCTGTAGGTTCTAAGCAAACGCGCGATAGTCGGTTATCGAAACTTGGGGGTTGGTGCCATATTGTTGAGCTTGGTTCGCATTGAGCGTTGCTCGGGCATCCCGATGTCTCCGATTCGCATCTAGCTTGGGCCTAAGGTCTCGACCACTAGGCGGTGCATTGTAGCGATTGCCCACTAATCGATTAGATCTCTCGGGGTGAGCATTCCGATTGCACGACTAGGATCTAGCTGATCTGGAAGGCGCAGCAGCCTTTGCATCTAGGCGTTGCTTAGCCTGATCAGCTAATTCTTGTGTCTGTTTGATGACAGTCACCAATGGCGTACCCTCTTGAGCTAGGGCTCCCAGTCTTTAGGAGAGTCCTAATCTGGATGTTGTCTTCCTAAGCCGCACGGAAGTCAGAATTGAGATTCCTCGGGTGCAGGGCTGATTTCGTTATTGTTCGTGCCGGAACCATGTTGAGAGTCGGAGCATTGCTGAGACAGGGTGGTGGACGGGTTGCTGACGAGCCAGCCTCAGTGGCCACCGACGCATTGTCCCGCATGGCCATGCAAATCTTACGGCTTTCGTATGGATCAATTTATTCATCCGAGTCATTGTAGTTTCATAATTTTCTTTCCCGGCAGTAGCTACTTTATTAATCTCAGGTAGAATCTTGAGTTAATCTGATATGTATGTGTGAACCTGTCAACCTGATGCTATCTTCATGCATGCGTGAGGTTGAAACCTGATGCATTTGTGAACCTGAACTGAACTGAACTGAAGAAGACTCTGACAAAAATATAGAACTGAACTGAAAACGTGCTTGTCTTCTAAGCTAGGCCATGTTTAGTTCGGCCGAATAGGCGCCGATGAAAGCACTGTAGCTACACTGTAGCATTTTGGTTTTATTTGGTACTAATTATCCAATCGTTGACTAATTAGGCTCAAAACGTTCATCTCGCAAAGTACAACCAAACTGTGCAATTAGTTTTTGATTTCGTCAACATTTAGTATTCCATACATGTACCGCAAGTTTGATGTGATGAGAAATCTTCTTTTTGCATAGTACCAAATTCAGGAATCTGGGGAACTAAACATGGCCCTACTTCAATTCATATGTGCCTAGATCATCTGTCTATGCATATTCGCTTTTAATGCCTATTCTCTACTAGCAAGTTGTTGTATGTGAGTGAAACCAGCTTGCATGTAGTTTCTTGACACAGGCTGTTGCAGTTTCTTGATCCAGCTGAGGGCACTTTGATGGCAAAGGACTTGATCCTCTTGGCTATTATGTCCTTGGCTGAGACCAACAGTGGACGGAAGAAGAGCTGCCAGACTCTCGTGACTTCGACACCAAGAAGACCGTCAAGAAACTATACACTAACAGATTGCAAACCATTTTGAGCAACATATGGAGTGTCTAACTCCTTTTTCACTAAGGTTTAGCTCTAGTTTATTTAATGTCCATAGTTTTTTTTCGCTTTGCTTGTAATCTCGACAGATCCATCATGATTCCTTTGTGATATATATTCAGCGTCCTCATGTGTGGACCTGATATTCAGTTGCCCTGAAACCTGATGCATGTGTGAACAGCGGCGGATCCAGGAAATATTTCAGGTGGGGCTGAACAACACTGTTGCTCGATCTTAAGTCTCAGCTCCCCTATACTATAGAACTTTGTCTAAAAATTCATGGGGGCTCCACAGGGGATTCCACTGCTCCGGTATGGGTAGGGGGGCTTGAGCGCCCACCGCTATGTCCGCCCCTGTGTGTGAACCTGGTATTTTTGGTGTGAAAATAAGTTCACACTAGCATGAAAACAAGCTTGACGTGTGAAGCCTGGATTTGTGCCTAAGTTTAGATATAATTTTAAATGGTTACATAGTTTACATGGTATATTGATCGTAACATCATACATACATTAATGCTGCAACTTGTCTTGAAAATAGTACAATGAAACCTTCCACTCAGAAAGTCAGTGTCATTCACTACTACAAAAACAATTTTGCGTAGCGTTCCACTTTTGCACTCTGTGGTGGGCTCCTATTTTTGCCCGCTGCGGTAAATCCCATGATTTACCGCGGTGGGCATTTTTTATTTACCGTGGCGAGTATTTTTGCCCGCCGTGGTAAATCGATTTACCGTGGCGGACGTCCTAAGACGTCCGCCTCGAAAAATACCCTATTTTCCGAGGCGGACGTGTTAGGACATCCGCCATGGTAAATGGATTTACCGTGGCGGGCATCCTATGAGACCCGCCTCGGTTAAGGCCGTGGCCCAAAAGGCCCAACGAAGCCCGATAGCCGTCTTCACATATAAATACGTAGTCTTTAGGGTTTCACTCCCAGTCTCCCTTTTTGCCTCAGCCACTCCCTCCCACCGAAGACCGAACAAGTCCGCACCTCCTTCCCTCTCCTTTTGTCGCACCCTCTTCGTAATCCTCACGCGCACCTCGCTCCCTCTCCTTCCGTCGCACCCCCTTCCTCCCCGTCGTCCTTCCTCTCCTTCCATCGGTAGGGCGCGGTGGCGCCCGATTCCGGTGGCACGCACCCACGGCGGTTCACGGGGCCACGGCGGGTTGCGTGGGGCCACAGCGGGTCGCGTAGGGCCACGATGTCGTGTGGGGCCACAGCGGCGCGCGGGACAGCGACGCAGGTCGCGTGGGAGACGGTGGCGCGTGGGGTGGCGGCGCAGGTCGCGTGGAGCCACGGTGGCGAGCGGGCGGAGGCGGCGTGGTGCGCGCGGGCTGGCTGCCTCCTTCCCCTTCTTCTCCGGTGTCGAAGCGGATCCACGGCCCAGATCCGACAACAGCGGGCCGCCTCCACCACCGGCGACGGCGGATCTAGCGGCGCGGGCAAGATCGAGGTAATGGCACCGCCGTATCCTCTACCTCACTCTCTTTCTCCATCTCTCCTAGCTCCTCTCCCTCACTCCCTCTTTTCTTCCTCTCTCTTTCCATACAGGGAGGTGGATCTGCGAGGTAGAGGCCGGTCTTGCCCATCTCCGGTGGCAGCAGGGCCGTGGCTCTCCGATGCTGGGCCGACTGGATCCGGCGTGAAGAGGCGAAGGCAATCGGATCCAGGGACGACGACGGCGACGATGCGAAGATCCCGACGGCACTAGGGTTGCGGGCTGGGATTGGACTCGCTGGCGGGCTTAGGATATGGGCTTGCCGGTGGGCTTTGGGTTTTTTTTATTTTTTTCCTCAGCTTTTATCGTGGCGGACGTTCTAAAGTGCCCGCCGCTGCTAATAGGTTTACTGCAGCGGGCACTGGCGCCCGCCGCAGTGGATTCACGATTTACCGTGACCTTCTCACTGCGGCGAACGCGTTTGCCCGCCGCGGGAAACCAAAATTGCCCGCTGCAATTAAGCATTATGTAGTAGTGATTTCTCAATCAAGTCTACAAAACTGACGTGGTGGTCTTGTTACAAGTGAACGAGACCCACCATGAGACTAGCCTTATATGCAAATGTTTACAAAAGTGAACTAAGACCAGTCTCAGTGGAGTTTTAAATAGTGTTATTTCCAAGAATGTCACATCAAGTAAAATGCAATGAAACTTGAATGAAACAACCACTCTCAATGCATAGTTTCATCCTATAGTTTCATAAACATTTAATTCTATGACTCATTACAAGTTGGTAAGGAGAGTTTCATCCCCATAAAACTTATTTCTTCTCTCTCTTCTTAAATATGGTGCCATATCATAAAAAATGCTTATGCATCTTATTAAACGGGGAAGAAATTTGAATGAAATTCCCATTGACACTGCCCTAAGAATAATCGTTTCTCGACCAATATCAAGGTGATAGTTCCGTTTTTGTTTTTCCTTTAGTATATCAATGCTGTTTACTTCCGGTAATAACGCATTTGATTTTGCTTGTGAAAAAAAAACTAAAATACGATCATATTAGAGTATTAAGGGCGTGTTTGGATCGAGCCCTCGCAGGCAGATGCCTGCCAGGCAGCTCATCTTGTCCCCAGGCATGGAAAATCGGACACCTGAGACTGACGCACGCTCCAGGCAAGTCCGGCCAGTCTAAAACCAAACAGACCCTAAGTGTTTTCATCCCTGCCTGGTTACACGATGACACAAAACAGCCCAAAAGACATGTTGGGCTCTGTCGTCCTTATGGGCCTGAGTTACACATGATGACACGAATGACAGGCTCGAGCCTTATCCAAACACAAGAACAAAGGGCCCGTGTCTTTCCATGGGTAGGTGAGAAAATATCTGGCACACGGACGTCCGCGAAGAAATCTTCACTGACATACGGGTCCCAGCACGCGCTGTCCCACCTGTCATTCCCGTTCCGGTCTCACACATAATTGTCCCCTGCGGCCCCCTGATTAGGACTCCAGAAGGTTCCCCCTCCGCCTCCACATCTTCTTCTTGGTCCTCCTCCGCCTCCACTTCGCCTTCCCTGCGTTGCGTCTTGAGAGAGAGAAGTGGGAGAGACCTGCGAGAGGCTGCCGCTTAGGGACCGTAGAGTCAGCGACTGCGAAGGAGGGAGAGGGCGATGTCCGGGATCGGGCCGATCAGACAGGACTGGGAGCCGGTGGTGGTGCGGAAGAAGGCACCCACCGCTGCCGCCAAGAAGGATGAGAAGGCCGTCAACGCCGCGCGCCGCGCCGGCGCGGAGATCGAGACCATGAAGAAATGTAAGTGGTTTCGTAGCTTTCGGTTGGTACTTTCTTTTTCTTCTAACTCGATTTTTGGGGTCTTTTTTCTTTCGGGTTCCGATTTAATCTGTTTTGCAGCCCAGCCGTGTGTGCTGTTCGGTTGATGGGATTCGACGAATAGGGTTTCGTTCTTTTTTTTATTCGTTGATTATGATGTTTTTTTTTGTTCACTTTGGGGATTTTTCTTGCTTTTGCCTGCTAGGGTTTGAGGAAGAGTTGATCTCTTATTCTTGTGTCTTCTAATAGATTTCTTTGTTGCTATGTTTTTTTCTTTGCTATATCCTTCTCTGATTCTGCTTGATCTGTGTCTGTCTGCAGACAACGCTGGTACGAACAAGGCGGCGTCCAGCGGCACATCCCTCAACACCAAGCGCCTGGACGACGACACTGAAAACCTCACCCGTGAGCAATCATTTCTCATGAACAATTCGGTCGATGCTTCTTTGCTTAGGATCCCAATACAATACATAAATTCGGCCACTTGTCCACCGTGGATGTGATAAATGATTTAGGACTTAGGATGTATATGTTCATGTTCACATGTCTCGCAGTTGCTGTTTTCTCTTCTTAAGATGGGATTCGGAACCTAGTGCTTCAACCCTCCCACTTTATTAGCAACACTGCCCAAAGTTTCTCTTCTTAAGATTAAGATGGGAAAGTAATATCGATTATGCGTGCACAAAGTGTCATCGTGCATCCATAGTTTCTTTGTTTCTGGTCATTACATTAAGTTATGGCAAAGCATGGATGTTTTATAAAATGATGCTTTCTTGGTTGGCCATTTTGTTCTGACACAGTCTGTGCATAAGTTTTTTTTATGACATTGATTTAGTTAGGGGAGTAAGTTTTGAAATATTGCAGTATTTGTGTTCATAACTATTTTGCTTGTTGCATCAATCAACATTGATAACATTTGGTACTCTCAACTAATGAGTGATTTGCACGCCATTATTATTATATAATATATTTGTTTATGTTAAAGTTTCTATTGAAAATGAATAACTAAGTGGACATGCCTTGAATAAGTGTCTTGGTGAATTCATTGAGGCTTAAGTGGCAATATATTTGTTATATATAGGCATCTTGTATGAGACTCTTTGTGGCTTGTTAGTGCACATGATAATTTTGTGGCAATATATTTGTTGTATAAGCATCTTGTATGAGACTCTTTGTGGCTTGTTAGTGCACATGATAATTTGTGATAAGTACTAGATATGAGTCTGTGAAGTTGTTCCATCCTCTGCAACCTGCATAGCATGATTCCTATTCATCTGGAATATTACTGTAACTGAAATTCATACAGCAGATCAAAAACATGATTGCACTAAGCTTTCTTCATATGCAGTAATATTCTGCATATGTTTGCAAACGGAAGTAAACATGATTTGAGTCATGCAGAAGATTGCACTAAGCTTTCTTCATGATATCCTTTCATGATAATAATAACTCAGGCTCTCCTCACTTCATGCTAGATGAGCGAGTTCCAAGTGACCTGAAGAAAAATCTCATGCAAGCAAGGCTCGATAAGAAGATGACCCAGGCACAGCTTGCTCAGGTACTTTGTGGAATCATTAGATTTCAGAACTACAATAGTTCCATTCGTAGCTGAGAAGTAGCTTGACCCTTGTTGCCTTGTTTGGCCTCTTAATGAGATGAGGATATGGTGTTTATTGCAGATGATCAATGAGAAGCCACAGGTGATCCAGGAGTATGAGTCGGGCAAGGCAATCCCCAACCAGCAGATCATTGGCAAGCTCGAGAGGGCCCTGGGAACGAAGCTGCGTGGCAAGAAATAGCTTTGGTACGAGTTATGTGTCCCCGGAGCAGCATATAGGGAAGACAAGGCAAACTGTCTGCTTATTATTATCTATGTTTGGCATCTCAAGTCATGCGGACTGTTTCTGTTGGTACAAGAGTGAATAACTGTGTTCTCAGACCTGTAATGCTTTCTGCTTGTCATATGACCTAGCTCTAAAAAAATTGTGATGAAGCTGTCTACTGATATGATAACCTCAACCAGCGTGGTCATGATGATGTTCATTCCTGCTGTTCGGCACTGACCTCTGTCACCGGTATTATATATTTTGATTGCTACCTATACATTTTAGCCTATTCCGCGATGTCAGTAAGCATATCAGTGTTGACGAGCGTCGCAAATAGCAGTTATAAAACTCCATGTGCACGGCCATGGTTTGCTGGAGGAGTATGATATCTGAGCAAATAAAAAGGCAGTGGGCCATGACTATACAAATAGTGTGGTTTCGAAATTTTGAAAGCAATTTTCTCCTAAACCGTGTATCTATTTGTAAATCTGTTTTGACCATGATGTTATTTATAATTAATGGAATAAAATAAGATGAAACATGATTATATTTTGATTTTTTATTAAAAAGTTAATATTTTTATTTAGAAATACAATTTTCTCTTTTGCTTGAAACATTTTTCTTTATTCTCATGACACATTTTGTGTTAACTCTTTCACGTGGTACAAAATAGCCTTTTTAATATCGACCATCGAAGAAGTCAAAACATGAGGAGCCGTTTTACCAAACGTTTTTTCAGAACGACTTCTGCCCCTCCAAAGGAGCTGTTCCTTCAGAAGAGCCATTATCAGATGAACCAGAGCCCTGCCAAACAGACCCTAAGTTGAAATACTATTGACGTAACGATGCACAGGAAGTCAAATTTTATCATTTGTAGGCTTATAAGCAATTTCTAAACTTGTCTTGTGAAGGAATTTGGTTGGAACATGTATTGTCCTGAGATACTTCCCCGTGCTAAATCGTAAATTGTTTTGTTTTTTCTTCTCCGATCTAAATTGCAAGTTGTTTTGTTTTTTCTAATTCATAGGCGAGGCTAACCCACCCATCGGCGAGTCCCTAGGGCAAGACCTTGTCCCCTAGCTCCCGAGTGCCAAGCACGGATGACAGACCGGCCATGGTCTGTCAAGTGGCCGAGCATGAGGTCAAAGATGACGCGCCAAGCGGCCAAGCACAAGGTTGAAGACGACGACACGATGGGAGCTTCTGCCTTCTAGTGGAGACGTAGAGTGGTGGGCTTATGGGGGACTCCGAACTGGCCCATCGCATGGTTTTAGAGCAAGCAGGATCGCCTCCATCTTAAGTAGAGCATATCATTTTTGCTCAAAAAAGTAGAGTACATCATTATTTACACTACTAGGAATATATACTTCTATGACAAAAGTTTTAATGACGAATCCGAAACCGTCATAAAAAATTGCTTTTTATGACAAATTTTTTGGTTTCGTCATAGATGACCGTGACGAACCTCGAACCCCTCTTATCTATGACGAAATCGGGTATTGCCACAAAAAACGTCACAGAACAGCACAACATTTCATCACAAATCACTCGCGTGACTGTTCCTGCTCGTCTGTGACGATCTTATTCAAAACTGTGACGAACTAGGCTTTGTCATTGAATTAAGTACTGATCTGTGATGAACAATATACGATCTATAACGACGGCGCTTTGTCATAGATCTCCACACGGTACCTTCTCCATCCGATATCTACCTGTGGGACCTACAGTTACTCATCCGTGATGCTTGCAGTTCGCCATAAAAGTCTTCGCTCGATCCTTTCTCCATGCGACGTGTACCTGTGGGACCCTTTCTCTATCTGACCTGTGGGACCCGAACCTGTGGGGCCTGTCTCCATGTCCATCCGACCTATGGGACCCGATGGCATGCGTGTCACTTGTGCTTGTGGACCCTTCCCCATCCGACTTATGGGACCCGATGGCACCTTTCTCCATCTCCATCCGACCTTTGGGCCCCGACGACTTACGTGTCACGTGTACCTATGAGACCCTTCTATATCTCCATCCGACCTGTGGGACCCCGATGGCTTACGTGTCAGTTGTTGCCGTTGGGGTTTAATAAATTCAAACTAAAAAAACCATGAGACCTATGAGTTGAACCTGGGACCTAGAGCAAGGAATAGACTATCTTCACCATTGCGCTAGATGCTTGGTTGTATTGACATGTCTTTGGAGTAGTATATGTTCTCTGTGTGGACATGTTGACTTATATGTTGGATATTTCCCTATCCCCTACAAGTGAAAACAAATCTGTGCCCATTGGACTTGTGACGATGGCGGAGGCAATGGAGGATCCTAGTGTGCTGTGGTGGCTCAGGCTTCCTTTTGGAGGCTAGACGGTGGGTCTTCCCGATGGAGCGTGGTGGCATTGGCGTCCGTGTCCATCATGTGCCGTGGCAGAGGCGACAGATCCGATCTGTAGGTCTCCTTTCTCGCCTATTCCTGTTCGCTTCACTGTTTTGTGCTTGCTTGAATATGAGGTATACAAGAAACATTGTAGCGTTTCAGATTTGGTTAGGCCAATGATGATGAAAAAACTAGGAGATGGCACTTGTTGGTTTTTTGCCGGCGCATGTCACTTGCAAATCTATCTAGGCAAACAAACAGGCCCTTTGCTTCTGCCTTAAACTATTTTTTTCTACCCAGTGCTTGCTTTTCTACATTTCGGTTTCATATGCTTCAGTGCCACCAGTGAGTCCTTATGGTATTTTGAGCTTATAACATATCTGAGGCCACATTTTTGTGCCAATGATGTCTACATGGCTGTTGGATGTATTAGGATGCAACTCATATGTTTGCTTTCTATGTCTTCTCCTTGTTGACAACCAAGTTATCCATTTGGTTTCAAACAAGATTAAGGCAACAAAAGCAAATCAATGCTTTGTGTCCATCATTCACATGACTGAGGCCACTAATTAATGTCTAAGCTGCACATGTTGCTACTAATACCAATGATGATCACTACCACTTGTTCACTGACATTCTACTTGTGAAAACTGAGGCAACCTGTTCGGGTTGTGCAGATTTGAGATGAGTCATCACTACTATGTTGTGTTCGATGGCCATGAGCCAGGAGTTTACTACAACTGGCCTCACTACCATAGACAAGTTCAAAGGTTTCATGGTGTTTGTTATAAAAAGTACAACTCCTGTGAAGAAGGAATTGCTCCCTTCAAGTCAAGAACCAACTCAAATCCATCCTTAGCTCATGATGATAACTTCTATCTTCAAAACCCAACAGCTGCTCCACCCTCTTCGTCCTTCAAAACTGTTGTAATTGTGGTCCTCTTAATCTTTGTCTGTCTCCTATTTAAGAAGCTCTGAGCTCGTGTACTGATTGTAAGTGTGATGGTTAGACTTGATTTAGCTAGAATTGTAATGGTTACAGCTCCATTAACTGCTACTCTAGTTTGAGTTATATATATCTATGTGGTGGTACTCTAAATTTAGATGAGGTCGTACCATAAAAATTATTAATGGTTGTTAAAGTTGCACTTTGGTATGAGTTGTGGACTTCACTGATGGATCTTTGTTGGATTATTTACCTCCTCAGTGATCTCATTACTGAGCAAGCTCTCATCCTACTACATACACATGATGAAATGGAGGAGGCCCCCAATAAGAAGAACGTACTAGCCAGCCTCATGGACAATGTCTTTATTGAGATCCTCCGCCGCCTCCCTGCCCACTCCTTGTTCTGCTGCAAATGTTTTTGTCGCTCCCGAAGATGCCTCATCTCGAACAACCATAAGTTGATGCCCCAAACTATGGCTGGCTTCTTCTACGATGGAATCTAAGGCCAAAGAAACTTCACCAGCATCACTGGCATTTACCCCTCCTTGTCCTTCTTGCCCTTCACCATGAATAATGTAGCTATCTTAGATCGCTGCAACGGCCTCATCCTATGCTGGTGCCTTAGGGCTGATGGATACCTCTATGTCGTCTGCAATCCGACAACCCAAGAGTTGAAGGTATTGCCGCCTAGAACCCATTCTATTGGTGAGGCTCGATTGGGGTTCGATCCGACAGGCTCCTCGTACTTTCATGTGTTTGAATATATGGAAGAGGATGGTAAGTGCGTGGTTGTGGACATCTACTCCTCTAAAATTGTAGCATGGATCTTTAAGGAATCTAAATGGGGCAAGGAGGCTGAGTGGACATTGTCAAAATCAGCAACTGTGTTTCTTAACAATTGTCTGCACTATATTGGGTTCTATGAGGGTTACCGTCATATACTTGCTGTGGATATGGATGGAAAGACATGGAGGAAAATTCCTATCTAGTCACGTGTTTTTTCACGCTCCATCCATCAAGCTCAGGATCACTTGTGTTAATGTACTGTTGGTGGTCGCAATATGTCCAAGCTTTCAATCTGGATCCTTAAAGACTATGGTACTTGTCGGGTTCATAAAACCGGGGTCCCTCATGGACCAGCTTCCCAACAAAGGCTCAACCCAATGGACAACATTGCGAGCAACATGCAACTCATGGGATGGCCCAAATACCTAGACGATAGGCTAGACAGATGATCCAATCTCTGACCGAAAGGCCTAGCCGAGGAGAAACGATGCCAACTTTCGACTCCAGCCCACCTCTCCGACCAGAGTGCTCGCTTAGGTATCCAGCCCACCTCCGGATGGCCTCTCTAACCAGAAGGCCTGGCCCAACACCACTTCTAACTCCAATCCACTTCTTCGACCGGGGATGCGCTGAACCCCTGCTTACAGCTCCTCTCCGACTGACACAATCAGAGCCGACTGGGACCAATCGACCGAGGATGCCTGCTCGGTAGGGACCAGGAAACAGACAGAGAAAGTAAGACAGGGCACTCAAAGTCAACCGCAATACTGAGGACCATACCCTGTACACCTATAGGATAGTACCCTGTGACCTCCCTGGCATGACAAAATGCAAGCAGTGTTGTAGGTGCCGATATTTTCCCCTACAGTGTTGTGGGCGCCGTCAACTCCCATACTAGACAAATACGGTAAGGCTCCCTCCACATGCCTCTGAGGCATCGACAGTGTTGTGGGCGTCGGCATTTACCATGCCAGGCGAACATGGTAAAACCCCCTGTATGCCTCTCGGCATCAACAGTATGGCAGGCACCGACATCTGCCATACTAGAAGAAGACGACATAACCTCCCACGTGCATCTGACATCAAATAGTATTACAGGCGCCTACCATCATCCTGTACCCACTAGCGTGGGCAACAAGACTTAGTAGCATACATACTCTCTCCCTCTCACTTGTAAGGCCATCCTCTTCATCTATAAAAGGGGATGCGCTCTCTTCCAATAGAAGAGTTGATTTAGATCGATCAAGTTCACTAGTACACAACAATAGAACCACCAAGTTCAAACCTCGAGCACACGCTCGAACACATTGCACATAGCACATAGCGGAGCTCCTGTCACTCTTAGCCCCTCTGACCAGAGTCCAACCGGACCTCTTGTACCCCCACTATCTTTCTCCTTCTGGTTTATAACCCCACTGCAAACTTCGAACACCTAGGCTCAGGAATAAAGTCACCGACCGACTCAAACTAGACATAGGGCACGTTGCCTGAACTAGTATAAACCTTATGTTATTGAGTGCTAGGCCACCTTCGATCACAACGTATGGCAAAACTACAAATATTTATGTGTTGGTCACTTTCTGCACCGATAGTTGACGCCGTCCGTGGGGAAGACGCTATACATTCAACACTTTTTGTTCATCGGATGGACCACTTTTCCACCACCTTTGCCATGGTGGGCTCAAGTGATATGACTCGCTTTGGCTCACTAGAGTTTCCCGCACTCCCACCTGTTGGGATGTGGGTTCCACCCATCTTTGAGCCGTCCCAGGGCTTCCTCTTTGGAAGCCTAGACTTCGTCGCTGACTGGATCGGTGTACTACACCTCCGTGAGGAGGCACTTGTTCCGGCGCCCGTCGGAGAGGCGCCCTCCATCGGCTTCGGGACGCACGATGACTTCAACGACGAGGCATCTGCGCTTCATTCTAAGCAAACTCTTTGCTCAAACCCCACTATGAGTAATGTGCATACTGTTATTTACTCTCTATTTACTATCTCCCACCAATTATCCGGAGGGACCGTATTGTCCGCACCGTGAAAACCATACGATTGATTCCCCTGTGGCCTCATGCCCCCTGTGGACGCATGAGCTCGGGGGCTCCGAAGGATGCTCGTGCCATCCCCTCTCACATCCGAATTCATGGGAACGGCGAGCTATGCTCCTACCACTTTCCATGAACTCCCGGATGATGAGGGTGAGAGTGACAGCTCTAGCATTGGTGATGTGGCACCTAGCCACCATCTGTCCTAGGAGTGCGCTATGGTGGACGCTCTGGGACATCCACCGGTGGTTGTAGAATCTGTGCAGACTCACACCCCTCTAGACCCATGTGTGGGGCCCTCACGCTCACACAAGGGCACACCGAGGAGCTATGACAATGATGGCAGAACCAGCTATCGCCTGCGTCAGCACGCTCGGTGTAGCATGTTGTGCCCTATGCGCATGACGCAGCGGGCGGTGTCCGGGGTCATGCCCACCAAGTCCAATGTGACATCATGAACGAGGGGAATGACCCCTATAGTTCACTCGGGCTAGCCAGAATATCACCACTGTGGCAATGCTTTGCACGATGTTCCTGACCCCGTCGACCCCTAGGAATGGGCGGTCTACCGAAACCTTCGGGCGCTGGTAGAAGCCACCGTCGTTCTACAGGTATAAAGCTCCACATCATGACTTCAACATGCGCCCTCTCACCTCACTAGGGGAGCTAGAATGCGCCAGATGGATCGCTCCATCCGCTTACCACTACAGCCACTGAGCGTGGCTCAGGAGGTAGCGACTACGCCGCGGTCCGGCCTGGCTCCTACTCTACATTGACCGCAGGTACACAAATGGCCTAATCCGCACCAAGACGCTCACAGCATCATCAACAACTAGCATCAGGCCCGATGTGATGATGACATCCACCGGGCGATAGTGAGGGCAGGCAACACGGGTCCCGGCAAAACCATCGAGGGGAGCGGTGAAATGCGGCCTAGGCATGGTCATCGGCTAGACGACTAGAGCCCTAGCCCTAAGGGATCAGGACCATGGGCCTTTGACCGACATATCTAGAGAGCATTGTTCCCACAGCACTTCTGACTGCCCACCAACATCACCAAGTACACCGAGGAGACAAACCCTGGTATTTGGCTCAAAGATTTCTAGCTCGCCTGCCAAGCCAGAGGGGTGGATGATGATTTTTTCATCATTCAGTATCTCCCCATTTGCATGGGGGAACATGTTCAGGCATGGCTTGAATTCCTCTCACACAACATCATCTGCGATTGGGCGGACCTCAAGAGGGTCTTCATCAGAAATTTCTAGGGGACATATATCCGCCCTGGTAACTCCTAGGACCTTAAGAGCTGCTAGCAGGAGTCTAGCGAGTCCCTACGGGATTACATCCATAGGTTCTCCCAACAATGCAACTCCCTCCCTAATGTCATTGACACAGACGTCATCAGCGCATTCCTCTCTGGGATGACCTATGAGTCCTTGATCCACAAGCTTGGCTGCTTGAAGCCCTGTACCACCCATGACCTGCTCGACATCGCCACTAACCACGCCTCTGGTGAGGAGGCAGTCGGAGCGGTCTTCAATAGAGGCCAGGACAAAGGCAAGGCCAAGCGCATGGAGGGGCAAGAAGAACAAAAAGGATCGGCGCCGACTAGACAACATCGCACTGGTCGCCATAGCTGATCACACGGGCAAGTGCCCCAATAGGGACTGCCTGACCACTTCAACAAGCTTATGGATAGCCCATGCACCAACCACGCCTACCCCGTCAAACACCTCTACAAGGACTATGAGCTCCTCAAACATTTCCTATGATAGGCTGACGGGCCAAAAGGAGACGGCAACAAAGAAAGGATGCATAGTGGGCAAGGACTGAGACAACTTCCCCGACCCTAAGGAATGCATCAAGATCTTCGGCAGATCCAATGCCATCTGGTCCAAGTGCCAGCACAAGGTGTGCTATAGGGAGGCATGCACTGCCGAGATGACCGTCCCCTCCTTCCTAAGCTGGTAGGAATCTCCGATCACCTTTGATCAGAGGGACCATCCCTCCCATGTCGCGAGACCAGGATGTTACCCGCTCATCGTTGACCCCATTGTCCGCAAGAAGCGCCTCACCAAGGTGCTGATGGACAGATGCAGCAGCCTTAACATCCTCTATGTTGACACCCTCAACGCCATGTGCATCCCCTGGTCAGAACTCCACCTAGCGGGCTCTCCCTTCCATGGGGTGATCCCAAGAGCATAGGCAGTCCTACTCAGGTAGATCGACCTGCCTATCACGTTTGGCAACTGAGCCAACTTCCGCTCGGAGGTCCTCACCTTCGAAGTGGTGGACTTTCTAGGGTCCTACCACGACATCTTGGGGTGGCCATGCTACAATGAATTCATGGCAATCCCCAACTACACCTACCTCAAGCTAAAGATGCCGGGACCAAATGACGTCATCACCATGAGCAGCGCCTTCTCGCACGCCTTCATGTGCGACCGCGAGCATTTCGAGCTCGCCACCATGGTCATCAACTCATCCAAGCTTCCGCAGCTCGAGGAGTCGTTGACCCTAGCAGACCCAAACTGCAACAAACCAAACTCCTCGATGGTCTTCTACCTGCTTGAGGAAACCAAGGCAGTGGGAATCGACCCCACCGAGCCAACTAAGACGGTGCGGATCGGGACCTAGCTCTCGGCCAAATAGGAATGCGAGCTCGTTGACTTCCTGCATGCCAATTGTGATGTCTTCACATGGAAGCCATCTAACATGCTGGGCATACTGTGGGACATCGCCGACCACATGATGTGCCTCATCCTGGGCTCAAAGCCCGCTAAGCAATGCCTGCTCTGTTTTGACGATGAGAGGCATAGGGCCATAGGCGAAGAGATCGCCAAACTCCTGGTAGCCAGATTTATCAGAGAGGCATTCCACTCCGACTGGCTCGCCAATCCCGTTCTTGTTAAAAAGAAGACTAGAAAATGGAGAATGTGCGTTGATTATACTGGCCTCAACAAAGCATGTCCAAAGGATTACTTTCCTTTGCCATGCATAGACTAGATAGTCGACTCCACCATAGGTTGTGAGATCCTCTTCTTTCTAGATGCCTACTTGGGCTATCACCAGATCACCATGAAAGAGTCCAATCAGCTCACAACCTTGTTCATCACCCTGTATGGTTCATACTGCTATATAACCATGCCTTTTGGCCTAAAGAACGCTGGCGCCACCTACCAAAGGTGCATACAACAATGCTTCACTGACCAAATCGACCCGCTCGATCAGCCTGATCAAGCCAAGCGGCCAAAACCAACAATCCCCGTCTATGTCAATGACATAGTGGTAAAAATGGCTCAAGCTTGCGATCTGATCGCAAACTTGGCCGCAATGTTTGCGAACCTCCGAAGGTTCAACATCAGATTGAATCCCGAGAAATGTGTTTTTAGGGTTCTAAAGGGGAAGCTATTAGGGTACATTGTATCCAAGCGCGACATCGAGGCCAACCCTAAAAAGATCATGACCATCTCTAACATGGGCCCTATACACAACATCAAGGATGTACAAAGGCTCACCGGCTGTCTGGCCGCCCTGAGCTAATTCATCTCCTAGCTTGGTGAACGAGGGATGCCACTCTACAAGATCCTCAAAAAGACGGACACCTTCATTTGGACTGAGGAAGCTTAGCAGGCTTTGGAGAGCCTCAAAGCATCCCTAATGTCGGCCCCAATCCTTGTCGCTCCCAAACGGGGAGAACCCCTCCTCCTCTACATCGTGGCAAGCAACTGTGTGGTGAGCGCCATCCTGGTCATCGAAAGGGAGGAGCCGAGACACCACCTTAAGGTCCAGCAGCCCATATACTTCATCAAGGAGGTACTCACTGACCCCAAGGTCTAGTACCCCTAGGTGCAGAAGCTCCTATATGCCATGCTGATGGCGACTCGGAAGCTCCTACACTACTTTACTGACCATGAAGTCGTGGTCATCACTTCATACCCGCTTGGAGACATCGTCCGCAACCACGACACCGCAGGACGGATCTCCAAGTGGGCACTCGAACTCATGGGCCACAACATTAGGTATATCCCCTGTACTGCCATTAAGTCTCAAGCTCTCATGAATTTTGTTGCCGAATGGATAGAGGTCTAGCTACCGACCCTAGATGTCACCCACGAGTACTGGACAATGTACTTCGATGGGTCTGTCATGGCACCTAGATCGGGGGCTGGAGTGGTTCTGATCTCCCCAGATGGGAGTAGGCTCCACTACACCATCTGCCTCCACTTTTTAGCCTCAAACAATGCCACAGAGTATGAGGCCCTCATCAACGGACTACGCATCGCCATCGAACTTGGTGCTATGTGACTCTACATTCGTGGATACTCGGAGCTGGTCGTCGATCAGGTCATGAAGGAGTCCTCCTACAAAAGCCCTCTCATGGTAGCATACTACCAAGAGGTGCGCAAGCTCAAGGACAAATTCTAGAGAATTGAGCTGCATCATGTCCCCTGAAAGGACAATGATGCCACCGATTTTCTCACAAAATCGGCCGCTAGGCGGGATCCATCCCTGAGCGGGATCTTCATCAATGATCTCCATGAGCCATCTGCCCATGTCCTAGAAGATCCAATCCAGACACACCCTGGCACCAAGCTAGTGCCCAAGGGCTCTGACCCCAACACTAGGCCAGTGTTCGAGGGCTCTGACCCTAGTGCCTCTATGATAATGTCACCCACCGACATCGCTGTGTTGGCACTCGATCAATCCAACTAGCGAGCATCGCTACTCACCTACCTCCTCGAGGAGATTCTCCCATCCAAAAGGACCAAAGCACGATGAATTGCCCGATGCGCTAAGACCTTCGTCGAGATCAGAAACAAAGTCTACAAACATAGTCTGTCGAGAATACTCATGAAGTGCATCTCGACCGACCAAGGGAAGCAGCTCCTCCTTGAGGTCCATGCTAGGATCTACGGACATCATGCGGCACCAAGGTCGCTGGTCAGAAAAGCTTTTCGCCAAGGTTTTTACTGGCCCACCGCACTATGAGAAGCAAAGAAGGTCGTCCGCAGGTGTGAAGGATGCTAGTTCTATGCTCGACAAACCCATTTGCCAGCACAAGAGCTCCAAACCATCCCCATCACCTAACCATTCGCGGTTTAGGGCCTCGACATGGTAGGACCCCTCAAAAAAGGCCCAGGTAGCTTCACTCACATACTCGTGGCAGTCAACAAGTTCACCAAGTGGATAGAAGCCAAGCCCATCACCAACATCCGCTCGGAAGAGGTGGTCAAATTCTTCCTCAACATCATCTACCGGTTCGGCGTTCCTAACTACATCATCACCGACCATAGGACTAACTTCACTAGGAAGAAGTTCCTAGACTTTAGTGGTGGATATGGCATCAGGATCAACTAGGCCTCGATCGGACACCCATGTACTAATGGTCAGGTCGAGAGTGCCAATGGCATGGTCCTCCAAGGACTTAAACCACACATCTTCGATCGACTCAACAAGTACGCTGGGTGATGGGTTGCAGAGGTCTCGATGATCCTCTAGAGCCTAAGAATGACCCACACTGATCCACAGGGTTCATGCCCTTCTTCCTCGCCTATGGAGCTGAAGCAGTGCTGCCATCTGACCTTGACCATGGTGCCCCAAGAGTGAAGGCTTTCGACCACGACCGAGCCATGGAGGCTCAACAAGACGCAGTTGACCTACTCAAGGAGGCCCACAAGACGACCATCATCCACTCCGCTTGCTACCAGCAAACTCTCCGTAGGTACCACAAAAGAAAGATCAAGGGGAGAATCCTCGAAGTTAGTGATCTCATGCTCCGGAGGACCCAATCGATGAAGGAAAAAACACAAACTCTCTCCACCATGGGAAGGACCCTATACGGTGACCGAAGTAATACGAATGAGTGCCTACCGACTATAGGACGACAACGGCAACGTTCTCACCAGCACTTGGAACATTGAACAACTATGTCATTTTCCCCTAAATTTGGTCTTATCGCTTTTTAGTCAACACTTGCTCCAGTAAAGCACACTAGCCCGAACATTTTTAGCCCATGTCGCTCGGGGGCTCCATGAGGGTATAATACTAAATACTACCTCTCTTTTTTACTATCACATGGTAAAAACTTTTTGCCCGAACAAAAAGGCATTCCATTCTTTTGATAACCCTACGTGATTTTGTTCTTACTCCCAACCGAACACACCCCACCATGACCTATGGTTACGAGCAACCGAGCCCCATGGGCCATGCCCAGGTTCTTAAAAGCTATAGCCTATGGAACGAATGGGCAGGTGTAAAAAAGAAAGGATAAAAACAAAGCTATGCTAGGATAAAAAACAAGGAACAGATAGTGATTCTATCACAAAAATAGAACTGATGTATTCATTGATACAAAAACTATTCACATGGGGGCTCCTCCAAACTTAACGATTACATTTGCTAACTACTTCTACTCCAAATACTACTGTGTCCGCTCGGCGGCATCGGCTAATGCCAAAGGAGAGGCCACGGCACACGCCGTCGGACATAACCACCGTCGCAAGGGCCCCGCCTGGTTCCGCTCCCTCAACTTTGGCGAGCGCAATGGGCACCTCAAGGGACCTACCTAGTTCTACTCCCTTGACTTTGATGAGCGCAATGGGTACCTCAAGGGTGTTGCACCCATAGATGCTCAACAGAAGAGCATGGAGCTCCTGACCTTCTCATGCAGTCGAGGTAGCTCCTAGGCAGGGATGCTACCACCGAGGTATGGCCACCATGGCTAGAAGGGATCTCATCAAACTTTATGAACTGGCCAACCTGAGTAGCTGCAGGCACGGAACCCTCCACTAGCACAATCCTAGGCAACTTCCCCTTCGACAAGGCTCACCTAGTGAAGATCCACTAGAAAGAATCTGTGCATGGCTCCATCCTAAAAAAGGCCTTGTAGATGAATCCAGCGTGCCACCTCCTACGGCGG
This sequence comes from Miscanthus floridulus, assembly GCF_019320115.1. NCBI lineage: Eukaryota > Viridiplantae > Streptophyta > Magnoliopsida > Poales > Poaceae > Miscanthus > Miscanthus floridulus. The sequence goes on from NC_089592.1 coordinate 50,622,963, forward strand.
AAAGCCGCCCTTCTCAGACAAAGACGGCCAGCACCGCCTTGGGTAGCCTCTAGCTCGACATTGCACTCTAGATTCATGAAGGGATCTGTGAGTCCTCCCCCTCGCTTACCCTCTCTCTCACTTAGGAACCACCACGACATACAATCACTCTCAGTGAGGAGGAAGAAGGAGGGGAGGCAATAGTTGGAGAACAAGAAAATGATTGCGATGAGAAGCCCTCTCCCTCCCTCTATTTAATGAGGAAACACAACAGCTGAAGAAGGGCAAATGATTAGAGCGAAAAACTCTCTCCCTTCCCCCTATTCAATGGAGATGGGAAACGATGGGGTGCACCCTGACCGATGGGACGCACCCTGACCGATGGGATGCCTGGTCAGATGGGACGTGGCCTGGGAATGGCCCACCACTACCGCACGTCAGGTGCAAAAACCAAAGTGTCACCACGCACAGGTGGCCCTCCACCTTCCCAGGTGGGACTTGGAAAGACCCAACTATAGGATCTCCACCCAAGAAAGACCATCGGGCTCCCTAAAGTCAATCGAATGGCTCAAGAAAATGCCGAGAGATAGGTAAGGAGAAAAGGGATGCCCCATGTGGGCCATGCTGACTCCGTCATGAACGATGAGCATGGGTCTCGGTCGGACATTTCCAATTGAAGCTCTTCAAACCCCATCACTTGAGTCATCAAGGTAACACTACCGACCCCCGCTATTTCTTTATATAATCATTCATACATTCATTCCATATGCCCACGCCCCCCTGGACGATTCAGGCCCGAATCGCCTAGGGGCTCGTTAACTATGGCATCGCACGTGCAGCGAAATGCATCACAATGCTCCATGTTGCATCATGAAGCGGTAGTTCCCTCATTCAACATGAGCAACGACCGACCGGGGTTTGAAGGCTAGCCCACAAAGGGCTCGAGGCCACCTCACGTCAAACAGAGCCAGGGGAGAAAACACAAATGAGCCCCATGCGGCCCTCGCTCAGTCTGCCCCAAAGTGGACAGGGTCATCTCAACTTTCTCATTCGATCCTAAACCTCTCGCCAAACCCATAAAATCTCCATCGAGGGGAGGCTAGTGGGCCACCTAGGTAGGTCCCCGGAACGACCTAGGCATCTACCGGGTTGCAGGTAAAGGAGTAGTGGAATGTTATAAGAGGGCTATGCTAATCCTGTCATGAATGACTGGACCCAAATTCCACTCTATCATACCAGTTAGCGAGCTCACCGAGCAGCGTCACTCGAGCTTGAGCGATCAAGGCAAGCGACTAAAGCTCAGCCCCTCTGGTTGTGAGAAACCAAGGATGGGGTAATGCACAAAACTCAAACTGACCCCTACCAAGCCCAACAGGGCTCAGGGGCTCAAGATCCCTAAACTAAACTGCCTTGGCTGCGCGGGCTGCACCGAGGCCAGGATCCGCGAGCTTCGTCTCGCCCGATCCCTAAACTAACTGCCTACACGGGCTGCACTGAGGCTAGGATCCAAGAGCTCTGACTCACCCGATCCCTAAACTTACTGCCTTGGCTGCGTGGGTTGCATCAAGGCTAGGATCCATGAGCTCCGTCTTGCCTGATCCCTAAACTAACTGCCTCAGCTGCACGGGCTGCACCGAGGCCAGGATCTATGAGCTCCGACTCACCCGATCCCAAAACTAACTGCCTCAACTATGTAGGTTACACCAAGGCCAGGATCCATGAGCACCGAGTTGCCCAATCCCTAAACTAACTACCTTGGCTACGCGGGTTGCACCGAGGCCAGGATCCGCGAGCACCAACTCGCCCGATCCCTAAACTAATTGCCTCGGCCGTGCGGGCTACACCGAGGCCAGGATCCATGAGCTCCGACTTGCCCTGATCCCTAAACTAACTACCTTGGCAGCGTAGGCTGCTCCGAGGCTAGGATCCATGAGCTCTGACTCGCTCGATCCCTAAACTAACTGCCTCAGCTACGCCAGCTGCATCGAGGCTAGGATCCGCGAGCACTGACTCGTCCAATCCCTAAACTAACTAATGGGGACAGGGATCCCGATCTTCCATCAGGTAGTGATAACTATCATTATGGCAGAGAATGACACACCAATCCGGCTTCAGATCGAAAGATCGAACCCTATAATCTTAGCACCACAACTCCTCTAGTTATCAACCAAGACATGGATCTGGTTGACCTCACCAAGAAGGCAAATCCCTACCTGCGCAACGAAGAACACAAGCAAGAACAAGAAAGAAAGCAACCAAATTGTAGATGATTGATTAATCTCACAAAGTTGGGGTCTCACAAACCGATGAACAACGAAACTGTTCTTGACAGATTAATCTAAGAAAAGGTTAGCAATATGAACAACATCGTCGCTCTTATGACAAGGTATAAAATGTGCCATCTTAGAAAAACGATCAACCACCACAAAAATACTATCCCTCTGATGAGGACATGACACCCATGCATACGACCATGTTTGGCATATGGTATGGAGGGGTAGGAGGCCAGCAAGGGTGTCCAATTCAAGAAGGAGGCCCGAGGCTAATTCGGTTTGAGTCCCCAAGGTGGAGGCCCAAAACAACTCAAGTTCGAGCCTGTCTCAGAGTCTAGGAACATCACATACTAAAAATGACGCCCAGGTCGCATACGTTGTCCGTTTTGGGTGTTCTTTATATGGATGGAAAGATAATTTCATGGAGCTTCCAATGGAACTGGTCCCACCTTAAAATCCATAAGCGAGAGGATGACATGGAAGAAAATGAGGAGCTCACAACCTCATATGCAAATTCATAACCATCACTTCACAATGCACCTATTACTCCTGCTGAGAACACAGGTAATGCCCATGGTGCTACACTCATGGAAGGTGAGAATTGTTTTAATGTACTAAATTTTACCACAAACCATGTTGTCATAGAGCAATTGTTAGTGGAACCCTCTCTTGATTTATTTCTGTCCCATGATAATTTGCTTGAAGTTCCTTGTGATAAAGATGAATTGGTTGATGATGCTTCAGTTTTACATGTTTTGGAACCAGTCACTTGTGCTGAAAATAAACATGTTATTCATATTGCTACTAAAACTGATGAGTTTAAACTGTTGTCTTCTTTACATACTTTGGGTTACATTGAATTTGATGTTTTGTGTAACCTAGATTGTTTGGAGGAGAGCCTTTTTAAATATGCTGATTTTCCTTGGTTTTCTAAACACACATATCATGCTATTGGCAGATATAATAACAAGGGACAATATATGATACATCGAGTATACATTTGTAATAATATGAATTCTCCTTTTGTTGTACAAGATTATGATCGTTTAGAGGGCTGCTATAATAATACAAACATTTTCTCATGTTCCTCAAAGAAACAAGTTTACTTCCAAGAAGGGGAGCATTATTGGTTGCTACCTATGTCTGCTCAACCATCTATTCCTGCATTGTCTTTGGTTAGTTCTAATCTTTTGCAGGATAGTGTTGACATACATCGTGTGCATTCGGATCATGGTGTCTACATGCTTGCTGAAATTTTTATGCGAGATGACATGCTAGAAACTTGGAAACATGGTCATGTTCTTTCTAATAATTATTTTAGTTTCCTTTGTCCTCGCAACCCCATTCTCCTTTATGTTGTGCAGGATCAGTTTCAAGCACAATCGACGCCGAGGACGGCTTTTCATCAAGAAGGGGAGAATGATGAAGACATGACACCCATGCATACGACCATGTTTGGTGCATGGTATGGAGGGGTAGGAGACTAGCAAGGGTGTCCAAGTCAAGAAGGAGGCCCGAGGCTAATTCGGTTCGAGTCTTCGAGGTGGAGGCCCAAAACAACTCAAGTTTGAGCCCATCTCGGAGTCCAGGAGCAGCACATACTAAAAATGACGCCCTAGGTCGCATACGGTGTCTATTTTGGGCGTTCTTTATATGGATGGAAAGATAATTTCATGGATCTTACAATGGAACTAGTCCCACCTTAAAATTCAACGGGAGTCAACGGGAATGATCAAAACAAGTGGACATCCAACATAATGATTTCGAGTCTGCCTTGACCTTCAGGACCAGTCTACCTTAAACTGGTCATCCAAGACGTATCCGGACTCTGTTTTCAACGATCCACATGTGGTTGGAAAGGTAATTTTATAAGGAAGCCAATCCAAGTGGTCTCACATCAAAAGCTCTTCAGAATCAACAGGAATCGTCAAAACAAGTTAGCATCCAGAATCTGCTAGGGTGCTGCGACACCTTCTTTTGGTCCGTTGGACCGTGTATCGTGTTTGGGCCCATTAGGGGGCGCGTCTAGGGTAGACAACTGACCCTAAGTCCTTTATAATCATACACCACCACCATCATTAGGTTTTGGGTTTTGCTTAGATTATTCTATCAAGAATAGTTTCACCGTTCATCGGTTTGTGAGACCCCAACTCATGAGATTAATCATTCATTTGCAATTTAGTTGCTTTCTTTCTTGTTCTTGCTTATGTTCTTCATTGCACAGGCAGAGATTAGCTTCCTGGCGAGGTCAACTAGATCCGTATCTTGGTTGATAACCAGAGGAGTTGTGGTGCTAAGATTGCAGGGTTTGATCTTTCGATCTGAAGCCGGATCGGTGTGTCATTCTCCGCCACAACAATAGTTACCTCTACCTGATGTAAGATCGGGATCCCCGTCTCCATTACCCTCCCCCTCTTAGTCCTTGGCAAACCCAACACAAAATCCATAGACTATATCGGCCCAAGGAGTAGAAGGAACAGGAAGGGGCATATACAAACCATGTGGGTTCAATCGCGACTTAGCTTTTTGACATGTGGTGCACCGAGCCACGTACTGTTCTACATCTTGCCTCATCCTAGGCCAAAATAAATATGTGGATAGCACCTCCTCTATCTTCTTAGCTCCAAAATGTCCCATCAATCCACCTCCATGTGCCTCCTGCAACAACAAAAGACGAACGGAGCCAACTAGAATGCATAGGCGGTTAGCTCTAAACAAAAACCCATCATTGATCATAAACTTATTCCATGTACGTCCCTCTCTACAATTTAGCAACACGTCCTTAAAATTAGGATCAAGCGCATATTGTTCTTTTACTGATTCAAGCCCAAAAATCCGACAATCAAGTTGGGACAGCAATGTATATCATCTAGACAAAGCATCAGCAATCACATTATCCTTCCCTTTCTTATGTTTGATAATATAAGGAAAAGATTCAATAAATTCAACCCATTTAGCATGCCTACGATTCAGATTATGTTGAGAGCAAAGATACTTAAGTGATTTAATGATCAGAATGAATAACAAATTCTTTAGGCCACAAATAATGACGCCATGTCTCTAAAGAACGGACAAGTGCATACAATTCCTTATCATACGTGAAATAATTTAGAACAGGACTATGCAATTTTTCACTAAAGTAAGCAATGGGTTTACCATCTTGCATCAAAACACCCCCAATGCCAACTCCACTAGCATCACATTCTAGTTCAAAAGTCTTACCAAAATTTGGAAGTTACAACAATGGTGCGTGTGTGAGCTTGTCCTTCAAAGTGTCAAAGGACTCCTCAAGTGCCTTTCCGCAATGAAACACCACCCCTTTCTTCGTCAACTCATGCAATGGGGCAGCAAAGCTGCTGAAATCTTTGACAAAGCGGTGGTAGAATCCTACAAGACCAAGAAAACTCCTCATCTGTGTGATGGTTTGGGGAATGGGCCAGCTCTTTATGGCTTCAATTTTCATCTCGTCCACCTCAATTCCTTGTGGAGTTACAACATAGCCAAGAAAAGAAACTCAATCCTTGCAAAAGATGCACTTCTCAAGGTTACCAAATAAACGTGCATCACGTAAAGCATTAAAAACAGCACGTAAGTGATCTAGATGTTCATCAAAAGACTTGTTGTAAATCAATATATCATCAAAGTAAACTACCACAAAACGACCAATAAAAGCTCTTAAAACCTCATTCATTAAGCGCATGAAAGTGCTAGGTGCATTTGTCAAACCAAAAGGCATTACTAACCACTCATACAACCCGAATTTGGTTTTAAACGCAGTTTTCCATTCATCTCCAAGTTTCATTCTAATTTGGTGGTAGCCACTTCGCAAGTCGATCTTGGTGAAAATTATAGAACCACATAACTCATCAAGCATGTCGTCTAGCCTAGGAATAGGATGATGATACCAAATAGTAATATTATTGATGGCTCTACAATCAACGCACATATGCGAAGTTCCATCTTTCTTAGGAACCAAAAGTACAGGAACATCACAAGGACTAAGGCTTTCACATACATACCTATGGTCCAAAAGATCTTGGACTTGCCACTGAATTTCCTTAGTCTCTTCGGGATTGGTTCGATAGGCAGCTCGATTGGGCAAGGTTGCTCCTAGAATCAAATCGATTTGATGCTCTATCCCTCTCATAGGTGGCAGCCCTAGGTGTATCTTAGCTGGAAAAATGTCCACATACTCCTACAAAAGGTTAGTGATAGTAGGAGGCACCGAGCTAATAATATCATCAAGCAAAAACATAGGTCATTTGCATACCAAAGCATAACAAATATCATCATCAGAAATTTCAGCAAAGTCACATTTTGTTGCAAGCATAACACCACCCTTCAATTTAATTCCCTCGGCCTTAGAATTTGATGTAGACTTAACCTTTTTAGGTGGGAGAATAGAATTAGCAACTTGCTAATTTTTAGATTGAACATCATTCAAACTAGCAGCGCGTTCTCTATTAGCTTGTACAATTTGAGCAGGGGTCAAAGGTACCAAAGTAATTTTATTTCCTTTATGCGCAAAAGTGTATTTATTACTTCTACCATGGTGTGTAGCATCATTGTCATGTTCCCAAGGATGACCCAATAAGAGTGAACAGGCTTGCATAGCTACCACATTTCAATCAACAGAATCAACATAAGAACCAATGGAAAATGAAAGTCTGCAAGTTTGTGTTACCTTTGCTTTTTCAGAATCATTTAGCCACTGAATATGGTATGGACGTAGGTGTGGGCGTGTGGTCAAGCCAAGACCAATTTAGAACTCACCAAATTATTGTAGCTACCTCCATCAATAATTACACTTGCTCGACGGTTGCTGATGACGAAGAAAATCTAGAACAAGTTATGGCATTATAGCTTTTCAGGTTGCTGGACTTGTGAGTTGAGCTCCCGCTGTACAATGATGCTCCTATAGGCCACCATGGCCTCATCACCAAGGACTTCGCTGTCCTCCTCATCTGCATCTTGGTCTTCTTCATCCTCAATGTCAGAGGTGCTGATGTAACCATCTTCTGTAGCAATATATTCCCACTAACTTGGGTAGTCCTTCTGCACATGGCCAATGCCGTGGCAACAGTGGCACTGAATGCCCGAAGTGCGTCCCATCGATGCAACAGATGAGGCACTCTTGGTAGGCACCTGCAAAGAATTTTTACCTAAATCTGAAGGTTGTACGGGAGGTGCCTTAGGTGTAGCGAAAACTCCAAAGGTTGTTGGTCGTTTGCTCGCTGGTGGTTGTGGCCAAAAAGTGGTTGGCTTGGTCAGCCCTGAAGATGGTGCCGATCATGGCGTGCATGTGGTGCTAACCTTGCCCTTGCTCTATTGTTCATGCCCCTGCAATTCCTTTTCTACAAGCATAGCAAACTAAAACAATTGCTTGATAGTGTTAAATTCTTTATAATCAACAATGTCCTGAATCTCACGCCTCAAACTCGAATAAAAACGACAAATAGAATCTTTGTTCCCCTCAACAACACTACAACGCATCAATCCCTTTTGGAGCTCACCATAGTAATCCTATACAGATTTATCTCCTTGTTCTAAACACATCATAGTCGAGTGCCATACTTGTTTTTCCTATCCTAGAACCTTCCATGCCATAGCCTTTGCATATTTCAGTTTTAGAGTCCGTCGTGTTGAGTTTGTGTCCTGGTCGAGGTCTTGGTGCTGGTTAGGTCATGTTAGAGTCCAGTTCGTGTGTCCCCCCCATCGTTTCCATCAAATCTTTGCTTCCGTGAAAAATTTTGCGCACATTGTTTCCATTTTGTTCTCTAATTTGGAGTTAATTCTTAAAACTGGTCTAGTTTTCGCATACGAACCTGAATTTCAATGTTCCATATATCAAAATCGATCAGAAAAATTTTTTGGATCTATCCATCCTTTGTCTTGTCGGGGTCAGAGATTTTTATTTTGGTCAAAAAATAGTCACAAGATCCTCTTTTCGTGGTCACAAGCTTTTTGTCGTTTTTAGCACGTCTTCTAAAATTTCCACAGGTCATGTCTTTTACTTGTTTAGGCTCATATTTTCTGTGGTTACTTCTTTTGTGCTCCTAAGTTAAGGAAAAATATCAAAAAAATAAAAAGAAAAAGTTGAAATTTCCCAAAAAAACAACGACAGCCCAAAAAATAGAAAAAAAAGAGGGGCAAAAGAGGAATAATATCTAGAGGAGCACATAGAGAAGGCCAAAGTGAGCTGTGTTAGCGTGTGCTGTCTTGTTCCTTATTTGTGTTGTTGTTGCTACCCACCATACTTGTTTTTCACACACTTGTCACCTTGCTATCCATCATACTTATTTGTCATACACCTGGTACTTGAAACATTTTAGACCAGCAACGAGAATAAGTACTTTGGACTATAATTTAACATTAATTTCTGTTACTGACTTGTGTGCCAAAGATACATATTATTCTTTGTGTACCTCCCAAGCTCCACAAACTCTTCAGATCAGTATAGAAAAAGGGCCTTATAGTCTTAGTACCACTGTCTCATAGGTATCACGAACTAGCCGCTGGTTGTACCGCCCACTGCTTGTGTTGGTAAGAACTTTATAAGAGCTTGGTAAGACGCTTCCACTTGCTGTGAAAAGTTACACCACTGTAACTGCAACCACATAGTCATTTGGTAGGGATATCTTTCACTGTTTGTTCCTATTTTTGTGTTTACAATGGCAGGAGATGATCAAACTAGAGATAACAATCCTAAGGGTTTCAACGAGTGTGTCAACCAAGAGCAACTACAAGCTATTGTAGAGGATGCCCAAAAAAGGATGAATGAGGCCATCAGGAAGGCCGTCACTGATGCACTTATTGAACTCAACATTGGCAACAACATGGAGAGATTGGACAAACGAATTTCCACGCTAACCGATAAGGTTACTGAGTTGGAAACCTTTGTGGCGGGCAATAACAATGTCTCCGATAGCAACACCGATGGTATCTTGCCAGAAGACATGGTGCATGATGCCAATGGGAACATAGACCGAGCAGCCTTCCAACAAGCAAGATTACGATGACGTCTTCGCCGCAACACTATAGGTATGGGTGGTGTCCACCACCATCAAGGTAATAATCACTGTGTGCCCGATGATTCTTATGCTAAGATTAAGTTCACAATACCATCTTTTTTGGGTCATGATGATGCTGAGGGATATCTTGATTGGGAGATGACAGTAGAACAAAAGTTTAGCGCCCACCTTGTGCCTGAGCATCATAGAGTTCGACAAGCTTCTAGTGAGTTTAAGGATTTTGCCATTATTTGGTGGAATCAGCTAGCTGCACAGGATGCTTTACTTGGTTTGTGAGAAGAACTTAAGGTAGCTATGCATGATCGCTTTGTACCTCCTTATCAAAGAGACTTGCATAAGAAATTGATGCGTTTAGAACAAGGAGATAACTCTATACATGATTACTATGGTGAGCTCCAAAAGGGATTGATGCGTTGTAGTGTTGTCGAGGGGAACATAGATTCTATTTGTCATTTTTATTCGGGTTTGAGGCATGAGATTTAGGACATTGTTGATATATAGAATTTAACACTATCAACCAGTTGTTTTAGTTTGCTATGCTTGCAGAAAAGGAATTGCAGGGGCGTGAACAATAGAGCAAGGGCAAGGTCAGCACCACATACATGCCACGATCGGCACCATCTTCATGGGTGACCAAGCCAATCACTTTTCGGCCACAACCACCAATGAGCAAACGACCAATAGCCTCTAGAGTTTTTGCTACACCTAAGGCACCTCCTGCACGATCTTTAGATTCAGGTAAAAATTCTTTGCAGGTGCCTACCAAGAGTGCCTCATCCGTTGCATCGATGGGATGCACTTCGGGCATTCAGTGCCACTGCTGCCATGGCATTGGCCATGTGTAGAAGGACTACCCAAGTCAACGGGCATATATTGCTATAGAAGATGGTTATATCAGCACCTCTGACATTGAGGATGAACGAAGACCAAGATGCAAATGAGGAGGATGGCGAAGTCCTTGGTGATGAGGCCACGGTGGCCTATAGGAGCATCATTGTACAGCGGGTGCTCAGCTCACAAGTCTAGCAACCTGAAAAGCTACAATGCCATAACTTGTTCTAGATATTCTTTGTCATCAGCAACCGTTGAGCACATGTCATTATTGATGGAGATAGCTGCAATAATTTGGTGAGTTCTGAATTGGTCAAGAAGCTTGGCTTGACCACACGCCCACACCCACGTCCATACCATATTCAGTGGCTAAATGATTCTAGAAAAGCAAAGGTAACACAAACTTGCAAAGTTTCATTTTCCATTGGTTCTTATGTTGATTCTATTGATTGTGATGTGGTACCTATGCAAGCCTGTTCACTCTTATTGGGTCATCCTTGGGAACATGATAATGATGCTACACACCATGGTAGAAGTAATAAATACACTTTTGCGCATAAAGGAAAGAAAATTACTTTGATACCTTTGACCCCAGCTCAAATTATACAAGCTGATAGAGATCGCACTGCTAGTTTGAATGATGTTCAATATGAAAATTAGCAAGTTGCTAATTCTATTCTCCCACCTAAAAAGGTTAAGTCTACATCAAATTCTAAGGCTGAGGGAATTAAATTGAAGTGTGTTGTTATGCTTGCAACAAAATGTGACTTTGCTAAAATTTCTAATGATGATATTTGTTATGCAAACGAGCTATGTTTTTGCTTGATGATATTGTTAGCTCGGTGCCTCCTGCTGTCACTAACCTTTTGTAGGAGTATGTGGACATTTTTCTAGCTGAGATACCCCTAGGGCTGCCACCTATGAGAGGGATAGAGCATCAAATCGATCTGATTCTGGGAGCAACCTTGCCTAATCGAGCTGCCTATCGAACCAATCCTGAAGAGACTAAGGAAATTCAGTGGCAAGTCCAAGACCTTTTGGACCGTAGGTATGTATGTGAAAGCCTTAGTCCTTGTGCTGTTCCTGTACTTTTGGTTCCTAAGAAAGATGGAACTTGGCGTATGTGCGTTGATTGTAGAGCCATCAATAATATTACTATTCGGTATCGTCATCCTAGTCCTAGGCTAGACGACATGCTTGATGAGTTGTGTGGTTCTATAATTTTCACCAAGATTGACTTGCGAAGTGGCTACCACCAAATTAGAATGAAACTTGGAGATGAATGGAAAACTACGTTTAAAACCAAATTCGGGTTGTATGAGTGGTTAGTAATGGCTTTTGGTTTGACAAATGCACCTAGCACTTTCATGCGCTTAATGAATGAGGTTTTAAGAGATTTTATTGGTCATTTTGTGGTAGTTTACTTTGATGATATATTTATTTACAACAAGTCTTTTGATGAACATCTGGATCACTTATGTGCTGTTTTTAATGCTTTACGTGATGCACGTTTATTTGGTAACCTTGAGAAGTGCATCTTTTGCACGGATCGAGTTTCTTTTCTTGGCTATGTTGTAACTCCACAAGGAATTGAGGTGGACGAGATGAAAATTGAAGCCATAAAGAGCTAGCCCGTTCCCCAAACCGTCACATAGGTCAGGAGTTTTCTTAGTCTTGCAGGATTCTACCACCGCTTCGTCAAAGATTTCAGCACCTTTGCTGCCCCGTTGCATGAGTTGACGAAGAAAGGGGTGGTGTTTCATTGCGGAAAGGCACATGAGGAGTCCTTTGACACTTTGAAGGACAAGCTCACACACACCATTGCTGCAACTTCCAAATTTTGGTAAGACTTTTGAACTAGAATGTGATGCTAGTGGAGTTGGCATTGGGGGTGTTTTGGTGCAAGATGGTAAACCCATTGCTTACTTTAGTGAAAAATTGCATAGTCCTATTCTAAATTATTCCACGTATGATAAGGAATTGTATGCACTTGTTCGTTCTTTAGAGACGTGGCGTCATTATTTGTGGCCTAAAGAATTTGTTATTCATTCTGATCATGAATCACTTAAGTATCTTTGCTCTCAAGATAATCTGAATCATAGGCATGCTAAATGGGTTGAATTTATTAAATCTTTTCCTTATATTATCAAACACAAGAAAGGGAAGGATAATGTGATTGCTGATGCTTTGTCTAGACGATATACATTGCTGTCCCGATTGTTGGATTTTTGGGCTTGAATCAGTAAAAGAACAATATGCACTTGATCCTGATTTTAAGGACGTGTTGCTAAATTGTAGAGAGGGACGTACATGGAATAAGTTTATGATCAATGATGATTTTTGTTTAGAGCTAACCGCCTATGCATTCCAGTTGGCTTCGTTCACCTTTTGTTGTTGCAGGAGGCACATGGAGGCGGATTGATGGGATATTTTAGAGCTAAGAAGACAGAGGAGGTGCTGTCCACACATTTCTTTTGGCCTAGGATGAGGCGAGATGTAGAACGCTACGTGGCTCAGTGCACCACATGTCAAAAAGCTAAGTCATGGTTGAACCCACATGGTTTGTATATGCCTCTTCCTATTTCTTCTACTCCTTGGGCCGATATATCTATGGATTTTGTGTTGGGTTTGCCAAGGACTAAGAGGGGGAGGGATATTATTTTTGTGGTGGTTGATCGTTTTTCTAAGATGGCACATTTTATCCCTTGTCATAAGAGCGACGATACTGTTCATATTGTTGACCTTTTTTTTTCAAGAAATCATTCGCTTGCATGGTATGCCTTCTACTATTGTTTCAGATCGCGATGCAAAATTCTTGAGTCATTTTTGGCGCACTTTGTGGAATAAATTGGGGACCAAGCTGCTGTTTTCTACAACATGTCATCCCCAAACTGATGGGCAAACAGAGGTAGTGAATTGAACATTGTCCACCATGTTGAGAGCAATTTTGAAGCACAATTTGAAGATATGGGAAGAGTGTTTGCCGCATGTGGAGTTTGCATATAACAGGGCGGAACATTCTACCACCAAGGTAAGTCCTTTTCAGGTAGTGTATGGTTTTAACCCTCACGCTCCTATTGATCTTTTGCCTTTACCTACCACTAAAAGAACACATAGTGATGCTAGAGAGCGTGCTGATTTCATTCGTAAGTTGCACGAAACAACTAAAGCAAATATTGAAAGAATGAATGAAAAGTATAGAATTGCTGGTAATAAAGGTAGAAAAGAAATTAAACTTGAACCGGATGATTTAGTTTGGTTATATTTGAGAAAAGATAGTTTTCCTGAACTGCATAAGTCTAAATTAATGCCAAGAGTAGCTGGTCCTTATAAGATAATTGAGAAAATAAATGATAATGCCTACAAACTTGAGTTGACACCCGAGTTCGGGGTTAGTCCCACCTTTAACATCACAGATCTATAGCCTTATTTGGGAGAAGAAGATGAGCTTGAGTCGAGGATGACTCAATTTTAAGAGGGGGAGGATGATGAGGACATCACTCCTTCAGATGTACCCACTGATCCTCCAACCGTTATGCAAGGTCCAATGACCCAGGCTCGAATGCGTCAACTCAATTTAGAGGCGAGCTCGTTCTTAAGCGATCCTTTTCATACTTTTGAGAATAGACTACTACCTAATAATGTTATCTTGCTTAGGAACATTAGAGAGGGTCATGAGGGACTTAGAGGACGTGGTGGAGGTGATGATGACCAGCAAGGACGTCCAATAGAAATCAGAGGCCCGATCCAACATGATTTCGAGTCTGCCTCGGCCTCCAGGACCAGTCTACCTTAAACTGGTCACCAGGATGCATCTGGACTCCGTTTTCAACGATCCACATATGGTTGGAAAGCTAATTTGATAAGGAAGCCAATCCAAGTGGTCTCACATCAAAAGCCCTTCAAAATCAATAGGAATCATTGAAACAAGTTAGCGTCTAGAATCTACCCGGGTGCTGCGACACCGTCTTTTGGTCCGTTGGACCGTGTATCGTGTTTGGGCCCATTAGGGGGTGCGTCCAGGGTAGGCGATGACCCTAAGACCTTTGTAATCATATGCCGCCGCCACTATTAGGTTTTGGGTTTTGCTTAGATTAATCTGTCAAGAACAGTTTCGCCGTTCCTCGGTTTGTGAGACCCCTAACTTCGTGAGATTAATCAATCATCTGCAATTTGGTTGCTTTCTTTCTTGTTCTTGCTTTTGTTCTTCAGTTGCGCAGGTAGGGATTAGCCTTCTTGGTGAGGTCAACCAGATCTGTGTCTCAGTTGATAACTACACTGGTAGAGAACCGAGCTTTACTCCCGGTGGGGAACCCCCTCTAGTCCCGGTTCCCCACCCGGGAGCAAGCATCCGGGACTAAAGGGGGGGTCCTTTAGTCCCGGGTCAGGAACCGGGACTAAAGGAGGACCTTTAGTCCCGGTGGGTAACACCAACCGGGACTAAAGGTGCCTCCTGACATGCCACGAGGGCCGGCACCTTTAGTCCCGGTTGGTAATACGAACCGGGACTAAAGGTTTTTTTCTTTTTTCTTTTCTTTTCATTTTTTTGTTTTCTTTTAAAAATAGGTTTTCGAAGTCGTATTGTACGCTGCTAATTATACATTTATACGCGCATATAGTATGTTTCGGTTCAAGCACAATGAACGTATTAAATCACACAATTCAAGCATAGAAATATATATATATATATATATATATATATATATATATATATATATATATATATATATATATATGCATGCATGCATCATATATATATTTACATGCATGCATGCATATGTGTATTTTACATTATATTATTTCATGTGCATATATTACAAAAGATTGCATTATAGTTGTTGTGACATAACAAGTTTCCTCTCATCCTCTAGCTTGGCTTCAATGGCAGTGTTGGGTCGAAGTAGAACTCGCCCTTGAAATCGATGACCTGCTCATTAAAAAATCCGGCTATAGACTCTTGAATTGCTTTGATTTGGTCTTGCCGTATGACCTTTTCCTCCAACCATCGAGTCTACAGGTTTGAATTAAAGGAAAATAAATTAATATATGTACATATATATATATATAAAGACATAGTAACACAATCAATAATAATAATTAAATGAATATATAGTGTATTTTTAACGTACTTTGAGTCTCTCTGTAGGAGTTCTTTGGGAGAGCACCTTGATAAACTTGCAAACATAGTAACCACAGTAGTTGTTCCCCTGTTCCTGCCTCAGACACCACTTTACGAGAAAAAGATTTGTCATCCAATCTGGTGATCCGGTGAAAGCTATATGTTTAATTAATAAAGATGATGTGATTCAGGGGACTTACTTTCAAAGGGATTACATTCAGTGGCGCTTTGCATTTTTCCATGTGTTGCTTCTCAATAAAGGTTTTCCAAACACTGCCCAATAAAAAATTTGCCACGTCATCAGATATAGTTAATCATCATGTTTGTGTGTATATATAGTTGCTAGAGATCCCGAAATTACCTCTGGATAATATCTATCATATCTTGGTAGTCTTGTTGTGGTTTTCTCATCGAGTCATAGATTATCAAGTGACTTTTCACTAGATCGATGTCCATCAATATCCAGTGATTGCTGCATGTGTTTATAGGATATAACGCATAACACTCATTAATTAACTAGAATCAACATATGAGCCATTAAGGCTATGATCGACATGATTAACACTCACTTGAAGTTATAGGGAAAGAGTATATCCTTCTTATGGCGTTGGTTCACTAAGAAGTTCATGATGTTACTCTCTAACTCAGACTTCCAATTAGTCTTTGGAGTAATTGGGTCTTTGAATACTATATGGGGATCAACAAAACCAATTTCATTGCAGCCTTCCTTTCTGAGCTCTGTCATTGTAAATCTGCATATATATAGTACTTGTTAGGATAATTTATATGCATATACACACATATGATGAGTTTAATAATAGATCGAAAGAATTATTACTTACAGGCAATAGCAGCTAATGATAACTTTGTCCAGAGAGGTCAGGTGGCATAGTTGATGAAATTCTGCAAAGTCAACATACATAACATCATCGCCACAGAACCAATGTTCGTCTCTAATTCTGACACCAACGCAGAAGTCTCCACTGGTAGACGCCTGCATGTACCACTTGTTTAGCAGGTACATGTGCGTCCCCAGATCAGATAAGGCTTGAGGGTTGTATAGACTCTGGCCTAGTACAAATTTTTTTCTTCCAAATATCAACCTCTGCCGCACTCTCAATGTTTCCATCACCAAACATCTGGTAAAGGTCGAGACCAGTCTCATCAAGAAATTCACCAAGGTGATCCAAATCGACATCCGGAGGTATGTTTGCCTGATGCATTAATCCTAAATTCGAACCATATTCATTACCAACAACTAGCAGGGGGATTGATTGGTGCGCTTGTTGTCCGAGTTGGGCAACTCCTTTCCCTGCCCGCTTCTTTTTCTGTGCCGCCTCAATTGACTTGGTGAGAGTGCAGTCATAGTCTGATAATGTTGATTTGGACGGCTTACGAGATTCCCGCTGTTGTTGCTGGTAAGAAGTCACCTTTTTTCTTAGAATATCCGGAGCTACGAAGAAGTACGGTTTCTCAGGGTTTCTCCTTGCTTCTTGATTCATTTTAAGTTTGTCATAGAATCTAGACATGTCTTTTTTATATGCATCAGTTCCTTCTTCCTTCTCTTCAGATATTATTTTGGGAATAGCCCTTGGTTTCACGGTGGCTTTCTTTGCAAGCGGGGACTGGTTCTTCATTTGAGGGGCTGGCCTCTTGCTAGGCTTCTTGGTAGGCGGGGGTGGGGGAGGCGTTGGAGACCTCCTTGGAGGTGTTGGCAGCGGCGTTGGAGACCTCCTTGGAGGTGGCGGCTGCGGCGTTGGAGACCTCCTTGGAGATGGTGTGGATGCAGCCTCGTCTTCCAACACAATGTCATCGTATAGAGCACTATGATGATCTGGCGATTGAACAATTGGATTTAGGTTGGGGGAGGATCTGCTACAAAAAAAGGAATGACATATTATTATGAGCAGATTGTTAATTATTTAAGCCAATACAAATTAATGATGTAGTGTTTTCATCCGCACGTACCTATGGTGAGGTAGTTCAGGAGGAGGTGGAGCCGACATCCCTAGAATGATGATGTAGCGCTTGCACCATAGAATGAATGCCTTCTCCGCTTCTCCTAGAGTCTTCTCGCCATCACCTCTAGGAATGTCAAGAGGCAAATCACTAAAACCTTTTTCAGCTTTATCTACCGAGATGGTAGCATATCCTTCTTGGATTATATTCCCATGAATCCTTGGTGTCTTGGTTCGGTCGATAGGATTAACAAGACCGATAGCCACCTTGATTGTGGAATTCTCCTTCGGAATGTGTAGCTCACACGTTGTACAAGGTTCAGTGACGTCATCCACAGGGAAGCGCAGTCCTGTGTCCCCTTGATTTGGTATCTCCGTGGAAGTGCAGCTGCTTTTCAACTGAATAGATTGGCTAATGTTGATTCCTGGCTCTGATGCCTGCTTGCTTGCACTCACTGCTATTTGCACTTGCCTTTTGATTTCCTCCTGCATTCTCACTTCAAGGTTTTTTTCCCGCTCCTGTGCTTCATGCACCGCTTCCTCCAACCTCTGGAGCCACTGTGCCTCTTCTTCCTTCTTTCTCTAGCGACTTCTGTAGGAAGGTCTGTCCTGAGGGAATCCATGCTCCCACGAGACACTTCGTTTGCCTCTAGTTCGGCCACCATGTTCAATAGTCCCGATGGCGTATGTCAGCTCATCCTTCTCTCTGTTGGGCCTGAACGCACCACTAGCAGTAGCTCTCTGAGCATAAAACAATCTTTCTGCTACTTCTTGCAGTCTTGCGCCATAAACGCACTTCCCTGTCTCCTAGTCTAGTGTTCCCCCATGAGTGAAAAACCAATTCTTTGCACGTTCTCCCCACTCGAGTGATTCTGGTCTGATACCCTTGGTAAGAAGGTCTGCTTCCATTTTGTTCCACTTCTTAATGGCAGTCGGGTAGCCACCTGATCCCAAGGTATGGTGGTATGTCTTCTGTTGGGCATTACGTTGGTTCTTTATCACCCGACTCACACCCTCTTCCGAAGTCTTGTACTGTACAAACTCATCCCAATAGGGCCTCTGCTTTGAGATCGGGCCTAGAACAGTAAAATCTGGTGCTATGTTCTTCTTGACATATGTCGTGTATAGGTGTTTCTTCCAAGTCTGAAACTGGGTGGCCATCTTCTTCATTGCCCAATCCCTAACTCGCTCCTTCAATTCATCACCATCTATTATATCATCATAACCATCTGTTTGGAGCGTGAAATATACCAAGACATCATTCCAAATTAACGCCTTGTCACGATCAGAGACAAAACTGATATGAGGAGCATTGGTCTTCTTCTTCCATTCACGGGTACTAATCGGGAGCCGGTCCCGTACAAGGTAACCACAGTGGTGCACAAATTTCATTTTATTCGGCCCCCCGGTTCTCCTGTATCCACATTGAACTCCGAGATGATGAAGCGACCCTCCAATGGCTTTTTGGGACCTCGAACATTTTTACTCTTCGTTGTAGTTGTTGATGTCGATCCAGAGGGCTACAAAACATAAACATTATTTTTAATGTCATGAGCACACATAAGACATATTATAATATATAGCTAATAATAAAAAATATATACTTGGCCAATATGTTGTTGCTCATTTTGTTCAAGAGCTAAGTACTGACTCCCGTCATCTGCATCCTCTTGCACGTTATTTTTAGCACCATCATCGCCGGCAACTTGAGTGCTAGTGTTGATCAAATTCATCATCAACTCCTCCTCATCCATATTTCTCGGGTCGGCCATCTAGCTTCAAAAAACAAAACCAATATATAGTACGTCAAATCTTTGCTTATTACATGCATAAAATCTACAAACAATATGCATTATTAAATCTTGCCCCTCGATCACGGACGCAATTCGCCACACTAGGACGAACTACGTCGGTACTAGGGTGAATTAGGGCACGAGATAGGGCGGTGTGACAAGAGTGGCGGTGCTCCACTCCGCTGTATATATGTCTGTACACATGGGTGAACGAGGGCGGCGGTGCTCCGCCGTATACATAGAAACGCATGGACGAAATGCATATGAATACAAATGACGTATATATACGTGTCGGCGCGGTGGCCGGTGTGCTAACGACGATGACGTGAGGCGGGCTGGCGTGCTGACGACGACGACGACGTGAGGCGGGCCGGGGCGGTGTCGGTGCATGATGTTGTGATCCTATGTACCATGTGAACCATGTAGTCATTCATCATATGAGAAAATTCTATGTAAGTATAAGTCATTATGAAATGTAAGTATATGTGTCTTATTGCTCATATAACCATTACTATTTCCGAAATGATAAGAATTTATTTTCTTCTTCTACAGGCGATCTCTGATGCTATGATATAAAGTTTGAAGATAGTCTTCCCGGAAAAAAATATGTAATGCTCATATTACTTTAGCAACATTAATATATTATATCTGTATATTCAAAGTTCACAAATGAAGAAACATTGAAGTTTTCCTTCATTTGTCTGTAGCCATGCATGCAAGTCCAACCAAAACTGCTAACATCATCACATGTGATATTTTTGATAAACTAAAAAACTGCTTAGTTTACAAACTGGGTATCAAAATTGAGTTCCTATTTGACCATTATATATCCTACAACAAATCCTTCAAAAAAAAAGACCCTACATGAATATATTTGGATAAAATTTTGTTAACAAACATTGATCTATGAAGATAGAAAAAATTCTTCTATTGAAACTGCATCTTGGAATAATGGCATATCATATAGTGATGAATATATAGCAGTTGATGGGCTGGATCATTTTCAGCTTTAGTGACAACGACAATGGTTGCCATCCTGAGGAGTTTGTAACGAAAGTTCATTAGCGGATGGTTCGTAGCGTTGTTTCCAAATAATATATAGCGTGTTAATTATACAAGCCATGGATTTACATCGATCTAATTAATTTCTAAAGTAATTTCATTGGTGGTCCTTAATTATACTTGTCATGAGTTCAGGTCCCAGTGATCTTAAAATGTATTTTTGAACCATAAAATACAGTTTTTGACACTCTAATTAAACTTGCTAATTTATCCATATAATATCCAAATATTCAAAACTTGCCTTAAGATATGTTTTTATTTAAAATCATTTAGAGTTCCAAATATTCATTTTTAGTTCCTAGATTTAGAGTTCCAAATATGTTTTTAGTTTTCGACGTGATCTATAACTCGGCAGTGGAGGGCTCGGACGAATGTACAAAGAGATCGACGAATATATCACCTCTATCAAGCTCGGCAGTGTGGAGGGCCTCGGGCGCGGTGGGGCAACGCGCGGTGGAGGGCCTCGGGTGTGGAGGAGGGCGCGGTGGAGGGCGACGGGCGCGCACGGAGGAGGGGCACGGGCGCGCGCGGTGGAGGCCGCACGAGGAAGAAGACGGCAGCGCCGGTGTCACGGAAGGCGAATGGACGCGACGCGAGGAAGAAAAGGGCGGCGGTGTTCGATGAGGAAGAAGACGAGCGGATCGATCTGCGCCAGGCGCTGGAGGTTATATATCAGAGAGAATTACTCCCGGTGCCAGCCACCAACCGGGAGTAAAAACCCTTTACTCCCGGTGCGTATTACCAACCAGGAGTAAAGGTACCTTTACTCCCGGTGCGTGTTACCAACCGGGAGTAAAGGTATACCTTTACTCCCGGTTGGTAACACGCACCGGGAGTAAAGGGTTTTTTTTGGCGGGCCACGAAACTGCAGCCCACCTTTACTCCCGGGTGGGCTTCCCACCCGGGAGTAAAGGTGGCCTGTAGTTTCGTTTCCCGCCTATTTTAAGCAATAGTCTTGTTAAATACAATAGAAATGCAATAGTTTTTGTTAAATACATAGTAAATTAAATAAAAGGCATAAAATTATTTTGTTAAAAATATGAATTTTCTTTTTGTTTATTGCACATAGGAAAAATCGATAACCTAACTTTTTTTATTTTTTGTTAGAATTATAAAACATAATGTAACTAATATTTATTATTTCGTTAATGCAAAAATGTAGTGTTTAATTAAAATTATTAAAACTATTGGTTTTGGACAGGAAATTTGTTTTCACATCATTTTAACGTTAATATTTTAATTTTTCATCACTCAGTATCCTAATTTACCTTTTTGAGAGAGAAATCCCACCAAATCAAACATTGATTTAATTTGAAACATGACATAATAAACATCTGAATTCACAATTATTACATAATATCTCAAACACACTATATTAAATCACTATATCATCAAGTGGGTACAGCAGTGAACTTCTTCTTTACGTATGTCCCTTGGTTATGATCGCTTCGTAACCATGGAGTGTCCTCATCATTTACCAAGATGCTAGGGTCTTTGTTCACTTTGAAGGGCGGAATTCGGTCATCCTTTTCATATTCTTCTAACATGTCCGACTTGTCCTCAATTCCCACGATGACTCTTTTCCTTGAAAGAACTATGTGGCGCTTTGGCTCTTTGGTTGAGTCATTATCGTTTTTCCCTCTTTTTGGTTTGGTAGACATATCATTGACATAGAACACCTGATTCACATCCTTGGCAAGGACGAATGGTTCATCTTTGTACCCAATATTACTAAGGTCTACTGTTGTCATTCCATACTCGTTGTCTACTGTTACCCCGCCTCCGGTCACCTTGACCCATTGGCACTTGAACAATGGGATCTTCAAAGTAGGTGCATATTCTAGTTCCCATATTTCATCTATGCATCCATAATATGTCTGCTTATTCCCATTCGGGTCTGTGGCATCTATGCGGACACCACTGTTTTGGTTGGTACTCCTTTTATCTTGGGCTACTATGTAGAATATGTTCCCATTTATCTCGTACCCTTTGTATGTGACGATATGCCATGATGGTTGCATAGCCAATAAATACAGTTGCTCATGGATGCTCTCATCACCTTGACATTTTTTTCGCAACCAACCGCCGAAAGTTTCCATGTGCTTATGCGTAATCCAAGCTTCAGTCTTCCCTGAAAACTCGGATCGTAAGAGATCCTTGTGTGTCTCAATATACGGATCTACCAAAGAGGAGTTCTGTAGAACTGTGTAGTGCGCTTTATTGAAATAATCATCATCCGTACCAATATATGTTTTCCTCCCTAGTGTCCCCTTTCCGCTTAGTCTCCCCTCATGTCTTGATTTAGGAACACCAATCGAGTCAAGGTCAGGAATAAAGTCAACACAGAACTCAATGACCTCTTCTGTTCCATAGCCCTTGGCGATGCTTCCTTCTGGGCGAGCACGGTTGTGAACATATTTCTTTAGGACTCTCATGAATCTCTCTAAGGGGAACATGTTGTGTAGGAACACAGGACCGAGAGTGAAAATCTCCTTAACTAGGTGAACTAGGAGGTGTGTCATAATATCAAAGAAAGAAGGAGGGAACACTAACTCAAAGCTGACGAGACATTGAACCACATCATTCTGTAGTTTAGCTAGATCAGTTGGATCAATTGCCTTATGAGAAATTGCATTGAGGAATGCACATAGCTTCACAGTGGCTAGACGTACATTTGGAGGTAGAATTCCTCTTAATGCAACTGGAAGTAATTGCGTCATGAGAACGTGATAGTCATGGGACTTTAAGTTATAGAATTTCTTCTCTGGCACATTTATAATACCCTTTATATTCGAGGAGAATCCAGATGGTACCTTGATGTTGTTTAAGCATTCAAACATGATTTCCTTCTCCTCTTTGCTTAGAGTGTAGCTAGCAGGACGTAAGTAATGGCGTCCATCATCTGTCTTCTCTGGATGCAGGTTGTCTCTTTCTCTCAAACAACGCAGGTCCTGTCGTGCTTCAAATGTGTCCTTAGGCTTTCCATACACACCCATAAAGCCTAGCAGGTTCACACAAAGATTCTTCGTCAGGTGCATCACGTCGATCGAGCTACGGACCTCTAGGACTTGCCAATAGGGTAGGTCCCAAAATATGGACTTTTTCTTCCACATGGGTGCGTGACCGTTAGCGTCTTTCGGAATAGGTTGGCTTCCATGTCCTTTTCCAAAGACGACTTTCACATCATTGACCATATCGAGTACATCCTCACCAGTTCGGTTGCGAGGCTTGGTCAGGTGGTCTGCCTTTCCTTTAAAATGCTTGCCTTTCTTTCTTACAGGGTGATTTGCAGGAAGAAATCGACGATGGCCAAGGTACACGAACTTTCGACATTTTTTTCAAGAATACACCTCTAATATCACCGAAGCAGTGTGTGCATGCATTATATCCCTTGTTTGACTGTCCTGAAAGATTACTTAGAGCAGGCCAATCATTGATTGTTACGAACAACAATGCTCGCAGATCAAAGTGTTCCTGTTTGTACTCATCCCACACACGTACACCTTCTTTATTCCACAAAATGAGAAGTTTGTCAATAAGTGGTCTCAGGTACACATCGATGTCATTGCCAGGTTGCTTTGGGCCTTGGATGAGCACAGGCATCATAATGAACTTCCGCTTCATGCATAACCAAGGAGGAATGTTGTAGATACTTAGAGTAACAGGCCAAGTGCTATGACTACTGTTCTGCTCTCCAAAAGGATTGATACCATCTGTACTTAAAGCAAACCTTAAGTTTCTTGCGTCATTTGCAAACTCCGGGAATTCTCTGTCGATTGCTCTCCACTGGGACCCATCAGCAGGGTGTCTCAACATATTGTCTACCTTATGGTCTTCTTTGTGCCATCGTAACAATTTTGCATGTTCTTTGTTTCTAAACAGATGTTTCAAGCGTGGTATTATAGGAGCATACCACATAACCTTGGCAGGGATTTTCTTACGTGGATGTTCGCCCTCAACATCACCAGGGTCATTTCGCCTGATCTTATACCGCGACGCATGGCATACCGGGCATGCATCCAATTTCTCGTACTCTTTGCCACGATATAGGATGCAGTCATTAGGACATGCATGTATCTTCTCTATTTCTAGCCCCATAGGACAGACAACTTGTTTTGCTTCGTAGGTAGTGGCGGGCAATTCATTGTACTTCGGAAGCATCTTCTTTTGGATTTTTAGTAACTCTCCAAATCCCTTGTCAGATACACCATTCTTTGCCTTCCATTGTAGCAATTCTAGTGTGGTTCCCAACTTTTTCTGCCCTGCATCACAAGTTGGGTACAACAATTTCTTGTGATCTTCTAGCATCCGCTCAAACTTGATCTTCTCCTTTTCACTTTCACATTCTCTTTGTGCATCACGAATGACCTAACAAAGATCATCAGCCGGCTCATCTTCTATGGCTACCTCTTCTTCAGCTTCTCCCATTGCAGTATCATTGAAGCACGCACCATCAGGAATAATATCATTGTCGTCCCATTGTTCTTCTTCACCTTCTTCCATTACAACACCGGTTTCTCCGTGCTTTGTCCAACAAATATAGTTTGACATGAAACCCGACTTGAACAAGTGTGAATGAAGAGTCCTTGAGCAAGGATATTCCACCGTATTCTTACATATGGCACATGGGCAGCACATGAAACCGTCGCGTTTGTTTGCCTCGGCCGCACGTAACAAAGAATGCACGCCGTCAATGAACTCTTGGGAGCGGCGATCAGCATTATACATCCAATAACGGCTCATCTGCATTACATGACATAAATATCATAT
Source organism: Miscanthus floridulus (assembly GCF_019320115.1). NCBI lineage: Eukaryota > Viridiplantae > Streptophyta > Magnoliopsida > Poales > Poaceae > Miscanthus > Miscanthus floridulus. The sequence continues at coordinate 50,647,779 of NC_089592.1, forward strand.
TAAAACCTAGATCATAATTAATTATTTATACAACATGCATGCCACCACAAAAGATACAAATTTATGAAAGCATCGCTACAATGTAGACAATCCCAACTACCACTAAAAGAACTAAAGCTAAAATACATTTCAGGAGCATAAGGATTTCGCGACCAATCTCAACTAAAACAGACAGATCCCCCGATTGTGCAACATCTTTGGGCTTCTTTGGCTGGATCACTGCCTCATTAGCTGCCTTATTTGCCTGTTGTGCAAGATATTTTTGCACGAGTTCAACATACTCTTCCTCCCAGTAGAAGCCTGAACATCGTCCACTGCCATCCCACTGAAATTAAAACAAAAAATTAGAACTTTAATCACAACCATCATGAAAATAGGTATAAACTAACCATAATCATTAAATACGATAAAATAACTCACATTGCGATCCGGACACTTGTAGAAGATACGATCCTTGTTGGGACCCTCCTTCTTCACTCGGTACTCCATCACAATCTTCGTCTCATCACGACACTTGCCGCATGGAATGAGAGGAAGGCCCGGCCTAAGTCACTTTGGAAACCCATGAGAGGCCGAGGACCCTAGAAGCAGTTGCCATCTACTCTCTATACTCATTTTTTAATACACTATAAATTTCTCCTTTTATAAACAAATAAAATTAACAAACTATAAAATTATCTAGATCTCTAAACAATGATATTTTTAATGGTCATTGTGTTCTCGTCTTTTACTGCGGCAGGTAAGTAATTCATATAATATTTCCGCAAATTAACAGAAGAATGGGAATGTACACACATAACAGACTACTACGTTTAGGTATGGTGATTGACAGACTACAGCGATGATATCGGGACATGTGAATAAATAACCATCCGTACTAGTTGACCTTGCTTACGTGATCAGCTCGGCGAGCATGTCTCCACCGGACGGCACCGTACTTGGTCAAGGAAGAGCTCCGATTCTATGAGGAAGGGAACACGGTCTTCCACGATCGTTGTCGCTCTCCCTCGTAGAATCAAAGCTCCTCCTTGACGTCCGTTACCGCTCGGCAGAGAACATCCTCGCCGACCTGAACACGGTCCAGCAAGTTCAACTAGTAAGGATTTGCTATAATTTTCTAACTATTTTCTAACTTTATATTTATATATACTACATTTAGGTACGGTGATTGACAGACTACTGCGACGATATCGGTACATGTGAATAAATAACCATCCGTACTAGTTGACCTTGCTTACGTGATCAGCTCGGCGAGCATTTCTCCACCGGACGGCACCGTACTTGGTCAAGGAAGAGCTCCGATTCTACGAGGAAGGGAACACGGTCTTCCACGACCGTTGTCGCTCTCCCTCGTAGAATCAAAGCTCCTCCTTGATGTCCATTACCGCTCGGCAGAGAACATCCTCACCGACCTGAACACGGTCCGCAAGTTCAACTAGTAAGGATTTGCTATAATTTTCTAACTATTTTCTAACTTTATATTTATATATACTTTAACCTTCTTTCATGTAAATATGCAAGCTTGAAGTGATTTTGAGCTCAAATTGCTTACAAATGAAAAAAACCACAATAAAGAACTATACATATATATAGTGAACAAAATGGCATAAGAAAATGGTAAAAAATGAGAGTATGAGATTGGTAACCTTTACAACTGAAGAATCAACGGAGGAATCGAAGAAATCGACTGGAGGAATCGAAGAATGGATGGAGGAACAATGGAGGGAGGGAGGAAGCAAGAACACTACTGCAGTGAGCTTCAAAATGTGCTGAGCTCGGGCTCGGGGAGGAAGGAGGAGACGGCCGATTTATAAAGGGAGAACATTTAGTCCCGGTTGATGGATCCAACCGGGACTAAAGGTAACTTTCCAACCCCAGGCGCAGCCACGGCCCGGGAGTAGACCTTTACTCCCGGTTGGAGCCACCAACCGGGAGTAAAAGTATACCTTTAGTCCCGGTTGGTGGCTCCAACCAGGACTACAGGTCCCTGCCACCTCTGTCTGGCGCAGTAGCCGTTGGGCAGGGACCTTTAGTCCCGGTTGGAGCCACCAACCGGGACTAAAGGTATCTCTAGTCCTAGGCGCAAAAAATTCCGGGACTAGAGCCCATTTTGGTCGAGGATCAAAGGTCTGTTCTCTACTAGTGTTAGTGTTGTTGTAGAATTTTTTATTAGGCTATCCGCCCTCCATCTAGCCATTTAGGACATTTTACCGCGGCAACTTTCCCGTGACACTAGGGGTGAGAGTATCCCACCTGGAATCATTTCATTAAAACTTAATGGGGCTCTAGCTTGGAACGACAGCTAAACAGGTGTATGTTTACAGGATTGCAGATACATTCGCCACACACGAATACCATTCTTAGTGCCTACCTTCCTAGAGATGAAACACTTTTCCCCAAGTGGGTAAGGTGGTCAATAACCTGGCTCATGATATAAAGTATCGATGAGCGTTGCCACAGAATACTTCTCTGTTTCTTGCGTCCCATATAAGGGCCAAAGGATGGTAAAGCAAGATCGAGGGCCATAGCTTGGTGTCAAGAGTATGGGGAAGGGGGGAGGCTCTAGACTTCACCGTCCAGTAGCCGCTCTAGCTGGGGAAGCCCCAGTGAGGGCCAGAGTGCGGATATGGAACTGCGCCCAAAAGAAACATGTTGTCTGTCCCTCGATTTTACCATCACACCTTTGGCACTTGTGGTCATCAAGAACACTCTTGTAGAAAAGGTTTGGCTCAGGTACTCAGTCTGTCCTTAAAGTAGAGCTAGGAAAAGATTTACTTTTTGGGGACCGCTGACTTCCAATTAGGGTCTATTTGGATCCATTAGCTCCTTAGCAAGGGGCTATTTGGATCCACCTGCTAATAGGTGGTTGGATAGTGAGTTGAAGGTATATATGAACTATTAGCACCTACTACAACTCCAAACCTGCAAATAGAAACTAACAATTAGCACCCTCCAGCTAATAATTAGAAGGTTATTAGCAGGTCTGTTTGGATTCACAAGTACTAATTTTAGATGCTAATTTTTAGTGCCAATGGATCAAAACATACCCTTAGCTAGCCTGCAGCTATGATGATCAGGATCCATCTCTCCTGAGTTTGGAGCAAGCGCAACGTACGCGTCCCTTGCCTTGTATCGTTTGCCGGTGAGCAGCATCAGTTGGACGTCACTGGAGCCTGTCAAGGTGGATGCCTGCAAGGGAAGTAGAAGGTCTGTGTGCTCCAACTGTGCAACGCCGGTTAGTTGAGTATGCAAGTGCAAATCAAACCCGCTCTGGAAAACTTCATAAACTGATTTGTCATAGGCTGTAAACACAAATATATATCTAATTATTTGCTTCACAAGATTGTAGCTCATGTGGTATCAGGGTTGGATGGACTATTAGTTATATCGTGAGTTAGAATTTGGAAATCCTAACTATCCTATTTTGATCCTTTATTAGATCTTATGTCAAGTTCCAACGGCCTCGGTTGACCCTTACTCTCATCTCTCTCTGCCTCTCTCCCCTTCACAGAAACACACATCTCTAAGTTTTGCAACATCTAAGGCGACTTAGATCTAGCAAATCATGTGCTAATTGAGATATTTTATTAATAGATAGAGAGAAATCGAGTATTTTGGATTCCCTCTTTGTCACGTAGCTAGACTCCATGCAAGCTGGTCCAAAAATAATGTTGCCGCGTGACGATGCACATGCGCGGACCAGCAGCTAGGATCCAAATGGAATGACGCGTCAGCGTGGCAAGTCAAGTCAATCGGCCACTTCAAAATTTTATTATACCTATTATAATATTAAAGAATAAAGGGGGTTTTCTCATCTCATTTTTTACCTCTCAAACTGCCTCGCATTGTCCTCCGTACCTCATATATGTCCTGGGCTTATAACTCATGCTCATATATACGAGTTAGAATAACTTGTGTTCATTGAAGTTCGATTTCAAGACATATTGGGTTTCTGTTGCAATGTATGAGCACTTTTCTCGTAGGAAAGAAAAAAATACATCTATTGTGATTTTGTGATTCTAACCCATATGATGTTTGGTTGCAAACACTCAGCTGGGCACTTTTAAGCCAAAAACCAAAAACCGCACCGAACCGGACTAAAATGTTGTTTTTTTTTCAGTTGTTTTCGATTTCGGTTTTCGTTTTAATACCTGGGATGTTCGGTGGTTGTGGCTTCGGCTTCGGTTTCGCTGGCCAAACCGCACCGAGAAGCCGAGAAACCGAGCAAACACCGACGAGTCCAGACTCTAGAATCCTTCTATGTCATCTCCGTGCTCAGCACCCCCGGCCCATTACCATCCCCTGCGCTACGCATCAGCACTCAGGAGCGGAAAAAAAGACAGCGCAACAGGGCTAGGTCGCGAGGCATCGAGGCCGCGACGCCAGCGCTACGCATCGCCGCATCGAGGCGGGACAGGTCCCGCGGCGGCATCAGGGCGGGGTGGGGTCACGCGGTGGCGCATCGAGGCTAGGGCAGGGTCGCGTGGCGGCCCATCGAGGCAAGGCGGGGTCACGCGGCTGCAGACCGCAATGGGGCGCGTCGGCGGCCGGACGAGGTGGCACGGCGCCGGACAGCGTGAGCGGCTGAGCGCGGCTGAGGCGAAGAGCCGCGAGGGAGGTGCCGAGGTACGCACACCTTCTGTTGCTGTGAACTCGGTTTATGCGGTGGAACCGACAAACCGAACCGAAAAAGCCGAAACCGAAGTTCGTTGGCTTTGATTTTGGAGGCAACCGATCGGTTGTTGATTTACAGAAACCGAACTTTCAACAACCGATCAACCGAACCGAATGGTCGGTTTAAACTGAATGCCCACCCTGAGCAAACACCATCCCAATGACGAAGGGTATACCAAAAGCAAGGAGGGATCAATTACAAAAACTATTGACGTGCGGAATTAGCTGTCTATAAGGGCGTCCCCAACACACCCGACAACGTCGCCGCTGATGTGGTCTGTAATATTGATTGTAATTTCTCTACTAGCTAGCTAGTCCCACATGTTCCTCTCTTGGTTTCTCTGATGACGTGAAATCGCTCGGTGATTTATTTGGCGCCAGCGACTTCTCTTTCTACCTATTTTTCCTTGGCATGTAAAACTCAACCAGCGACCGTAACTACCCGCTGGGATGCCCTAAACTTCTCAGGTATGACTATAGGTGTAATACTATAAAGCATCGGTTTCGTCGAAAGAACTATCCAGCACAACCTGCGGTAATAAATAAGCCAATTATGGCTATTTTTGCCTAACTAGTAATTAAATGTCCTATTTATACAGTTGTCCTATTTATATCCAGCACACCTGCGGTAATAAATAAGTCATGTTCGTGCGTTGCAACGAAAAAAATAATATCTTGATAATCAAGACTTTATTAGATTTGTAGCCGGCGAGTTGCATAAATCAAATTGGAAGAAATAAAAAGTAAATATATTTATGATATATATGCCTCCAGATTCAGAAGTGTACAGATGGCAAGCTTCATGGTCTCTTTACCGGAGGTCTCCTTTTAGTTCTTGTCCAGTAACTCACGCATAGAGTTAGTTTCTTCTTGGGTCGGCAGTACTGCTTCCTCCTGCTCGTGGATGATTACAGTCGCTACATGTGGCTACAACTCCTGACGAGCAAGGACGAAGCGGGCGGCGGCGATCAAGAAGTTCAAGATGCGCGCGGAGGCCGAGAGACGACAAAAAGCTCCGCGTGGCTGAGGACTGATCGCGGCGGCGAATTCACTTCGGGGAGCGAAATGAATTCGCTGCGTACTGCGCGGATCAGGGTGTGGTGCGACCACCACACCGCGCCGTACTCGCCACAACAGAATGGCGTGGTGGAGCAACGGAACCAGACGGTGGTCGGTATGGCTCGATCTAGTGATGAAGGCCAAAGGCATGCCGGCAAGGTTTCCTAGGGTGGAGGCGCGGCTGGACCACGGCTGGTGCTCATCCGTCAACCGCGCTGGACCCGACCCAATGCCGGCTGACGAGCAAGAGCCCGTTCGAAGCTTGGGTAATGAGCGCAAGCCGAGCGTGTCTTTCCTCGGGACATTCGGTGCATTCGGCCACATCAGGAAGACAAAGCCGTCCTCACCAGCTGGAGGACAGGAGCACACCAATGGTGTTCCTAGGCTACGCGGAGGGTACCAAGACGTACCGGCTCTACGACCCACGCGGGAAACATGGTACTTGTCTCGCACGACGTCGTGTTCGACCGAGAAGGCGGCTTGGGACTGGAACAGTCCGAGCACGGGGGAAGCTGGCGGCTTCACCAAGCACTTTCGTCGTTGAGCACCTGGTCATCCACGGTGGTGGAGACGCCGGGGGAGAGGTGCCGAGCACTCCGGAAGGGGTGCCGAGCACTCCGGCGGTAGAGCCAAGCACTCCTGGGGCAGTGCCGAGCACTTCGGGAGGGATGTCGAGCACTCAGGGAGGAGTGCCGAGCACTCCTGGAGGAATGGCCGAGCATGCCAGGAGTGGTGCCGGGAGGTTCTGCAATGGTGGTGGACCACTCCAGGACGAGTGTAAAGCACTTTCGTAGCGGAGCCAAGAGATCTTCCGGGGTGCCGACCACTCCAAGACTGAGGTGGAGCACTCTACAGTGGTGCCGAGCACTGCAGGAGTAGTGACGAGCTGTCCAGAAGTAGTGCCGTGCACTACAACCAAGGTGCCAAGCACTCTAGGTGCTATGTCGAGCACTCCGGCGGAACAGGGAACTCCATCAACACTGATCGAATTCGCCTCACCTCCAAGTGACATCACTGAGTTCGTGGATGCCTTCCACGAAGGTGAGGAGGTGCGGTTCCGCAGGCTGGACGACATCGTCGGTGGCACAGTGCCCTCAGGCCTGGGGTCGGCTGCTCAATGATCAAGAGCTGCTGCTCATCAGCGTAGAGGAACCACCCACGTTCGCGCTGGCCGAGTGGGATGGAAACTAGCGATGGGCGATGCTGGAGGAGATGAAGGCGCTCGAGAAAAATAAGACATGGCAGCTCGTCGATCCACCTCCAGGTTGCCGTCCGATTAGCCTGAGGTGTGTGTACAAGGTCAAGCGGGACGAGCTCAGCGCCATTGTCAAGCATAAGGTGTCTCGTCGCCCGAGGCTTTGTTCAGTGCGAGGGCATAGACTTCGAGGAAGTCTTTGCGCCAGTAGCGCGCATGGAGTCTGTTCATTTGCTACTAGCCTTGGCAGCAGCAAAGGACTAGCGTGTCCATCACTTGGACATTAAATCGGCCTTCCTCAACGGCGAGCTGGCGGAGACGGTCTTCGTCAGGCAACCTCTAGGTTTCACCGTCAAGGAAGAGGAGCACAGGGTGCTCCGACTGCACAAAGCGCTCTACGGGCTGCGACAGGCCCCACGAGTGTGGAATGCCAAGCTTGACGCCACGCTGGGCGAGCTTGGGTTCATGAGGTGCGCAACCGAGCACGCACTCTACACGCGACGACGGGGAAGGAGGAGCTCGTCGTTGGCGTGTATGTGGATGACTTGATCGTCACCGGCGCGCGCAGAGGACATCAACAGCTTCAAGCGTGAAATGGCGGCTCGTTTTCGAATGAGTGATCTCGGCGCACTCTCCTACTACCTCGGCATCAAGGTGTGACAGGGGAAGGAGGAACTCATGCTCGGTTAGAGCGCGTATGCCTCAAAGCTGTTGGAGCGGAGCGGCATGGCTGAGTGCAAGTCATGCGTGACTCCGATGGAGGAGCGGTTGAAGCTGACGAAGGCCAGTACCGCGGCGAAGGTGGATGCAACACTCTACCGGAGCATCGTCGGCGGTCTGTGCTACCTAGTCCACACGAGGCCGGGCATTGCATTCGCCATGGGCTACGTCAGTCGCTTCATGGAGGATCCCGGAGATGATCACTGGGCTGCGGTGAAGCAGCTACTGCGCTACGTCATGGGGACGGTGGATCAGGGGATCATCTTTCCTAAGATCGGCGAGAGTAGGCTGCAGCTCACTGTGTTTAGCGATGCAGACATGGCGGGGACATCGACGGACGACGTAGCACCTATGGCGTGCTCGTCTTCCTCGGGTCGGCTCCAATTTCATGGTTGTCGCTGAAACAGAAGGTGGTGGCGCTATCGCGTGCGAGGCAGAGTACGTAGCGGCGGCCACAGCGGCGTGCCAAGTTGTGTGGCTGCGCCGGCTGCTGGGCGAGCTAACCGGTGCGGAAGCTCACCCACCAGCACTGATGGTGGACAACCAGCCCGCCATCGCCCTCGCGAAGAATCCGGTTCTGCATGACTGGAGCAAACACATCGACGTGAAGTTCCACTTCCTCAGGGACTATGTCGATGGAGGATAGATCGTCATCGAGTTCGTCAAAACTGGTCGGCAACTCGCGGACGTCCTCACCAAGCCACTCGGACGTCTTCGACTCATGGAGCTGAAGGAGATGATTGGCATGGGGGTACAAGGGATAGCAGTAGGATTATGGGAAGAATTGTTAGATAATCTACTACTTCCTTGTGTGAACACACAGCAAGGGAAGGCGGCGCCGAAAAGACTCCCTGATGTGGTACTGTAGCCGCTGTAGAGGCAGGCGTCGAACGGCTCACCTGCCGGACTGTAGCCACATGCAGGGACAGGCGCAGAAGTCAGTCCTACTGTGTTATCTAGTCACTGTTGCAGCAGGGCAGCTGTACTAGGACTAGATGGATAGAGTTGTATATATAGTTTGTCACTGCAACTCAATAAAGAGAGTTCAGATTTGCCATTTCCTATACAGGGCTCCGGCCAACGCTGGTGCTTGTACTGTGTGTATGCTCTGTTCTCCCTCTTCTTCTACCTCTAGTCATTGTGTGTGTGGTCGGACAACGTTTGTTCGTGGTCGGCATAGTTAATGAGTGCTCGACAACACTAGCGGGTGCTCGGCAAGACTGGTGAGTGGTCGACTCACCTGAGCCGGTGATCCTGTGGACTAACAGTTCATACAAGCAGAGTTTAATGTTTGTTGCATGTGCCGATGTGCGTGCATGTATGTCCAGCCCTCACCTTCATAGAATCAGCTCTCCTGGTTTATTATTTAGTTTGCCTAGTTATGAACGTCAACTTGTTGTTTAGGAATTCTCTGCATTGGAGTCGAATAATTTGAAATTGTGAAGTTATAAAAATACGTTTTGAGATAAGTTTTGAGATCTGTATTTCAGAAGTTTTCCCTACTGTAAGAGATAAGAATAGATATTTGTAGTTATGTATGTTTTGTAAAGGAGAAATGCATTTGTCATGCTTTCATGGAGGTGATGTCATACACACCCACATATGTTGCTAATGGTATATTAATTAATTATGTAATTACATTGACAATTGTTCTTGGCATATTCTAGAAAGCATAAGGGCATCTGCACACAATATAATGTGCAGAATCATTTTTTTCAGGAAGTAGATATGCAAGAGTAAACAGGTTTTCAACATTTATCAAAAAAGGAACACTAAAGCAACATTGTTGAAAGATAACCGCCCTGTTCGTTTGGTTTATAAGCCGTACTTTTTCAGCCAACGAACAATATTTTTCTCTCACAACAAATCAGCCAACAGTAATTTTAGCCATAGCTTATCATGTCAAGCAAACAGGGCAACTTGGCCGGATATGTCAAATAGGTCCACAAACTCTCAATTTGTATTTTAGGTACACGAAGTTGGTTTGGGTGCCAGCGCAAGTCCCAATGGGTCTTATTGGGCAACACATGTTCTCGTAGGCGAAACATTATCGACCAGCTTCTAGGCTATGTTACAAAGGAAGATACTCAACAAATGATGAAAAGGCATGTGAACCTTAGAGACAATGGTCATGGCGATGCGTTTTGCTAGGCATAGGTGGTTGTTTATTCATGAGCTCTCTGCTTGACTTTTACCTTGCCTTAGTTTGCTTAAACCTTAGATATTTGTTGGCACTTTAGCTTGGTTGCAATCTCCCCCCAGACATGAGCTGAGACTACATACTGAATGGTTCTTTGCATGCCTTGTAGGGGTGGCTGGATTCCCTTACCTAAAGAGGACATCATGTTTGGTTGAGATCGAGGACATTGTAAGCCGCCGGCTGATCATGTAGCTAAATTCTCTCTTACGTTTTTGTCCTTGCTTGCGTAAAATTTCAAACCAGAGTTAACTTTCCCCGGCTCGGCTTTTAAGTTGGTTTGGCTCTGCTTCAGCTGCTGAGGTGGTACTACTTCTGGGCACAGTGTTTCCATGATGCTACAGTAACTCTCATCTGGCCTGGCCTACAGTGACTCGCATCTGGCCTGCCCACTGGCCCATTGGCCTGGGTCTCACAGACTGCATTTGTCATGCCTCCTAGAGTGGGTGCTAGACAGTCACTATGCAAATTGATCTTTTTTGAAATAGATGTACAAGAGTAAAAAGAGTTTATAACATTTAGTGAAGAGTGAATCACCATGGGTTCCTAAACTTTTCCTATATTATCTTTAAGTGAAATGCAACATTTAAGAGGGATGCTTCTTATGCTATCCATTTATTTTATAATTTTGCCTACTTTGATGGAGCATCGCCATTCGCCATAAGCTTACTTTAGAAAGCATAAGGCATCCTGCCCACTAATTTATAGTTGAAAAACGTCTTTGCCAGGAAGTGTTTGGCCTTGTGATCTATGGAATATATGTCTAAAATTTTAAATACCTTTCCTAGAAACCTAAGATCCTGTGTGTGGTCTTAATTTAGGTGTACAAGCTTGTCAAAAAAATTTCAGCCTTTTGACATAGGCGGTGTATCATGCTTCACGGAGGTAATGTGCCCTTTCATCGAACCATGATTATACACATAGGTTATCAAGGTTTCTGTGGTTCATATACATTCCGGTGTCGTATTGGCTCAAACTTTTTCTCAGGCTTGCACGTGCCGTGTGAAGGAACACCAAGTTTTGGATTTTCCAAAGATGGTTTGCTACTTTCTGAGGTTTAATTGAATTTTCGCGCGACGACCGTTTAATTATAGGTTGAACTGAGTCTCTACCCCGAAGATCCGGAATGGTGCCAAACTTTTACACCAGGCCCTAATGTGCCCTGGGATACGAATTTTGTGGGGTGGATGAAAAAACCCTCTTGGGTCCAAGCGATTCCCCCTCTTTTATCTCATTGGGCATAGAGAAAATATAATAAATAAAAAATGATCAGAAAAACCTAAGATCCTATGTGGGGTCTTAATTTGGGTGTACGCTTGCCAAAATTTCAAGCCATTTCGACATAGGCGGTGTATACATGCTTCACCGGAGGTACATGTGTCATTTCATTGAACCATGACTACACATAGGTTATCAAGTTTCTGTGGTTCATATGCATTCCGGTGTCGTATTGGTCTCAACTTTTTCTCAGGCTTGCACGTGCCACGTGTGAAGGAAACACCAAGTTTGGATTTTCTGGAGATGGTTTGCTACTTTCTGAGGTTTAATTGAATTTCCGCGTGACGAGACCGTTTAATTATAGGTTGAACTGAGTCTACCCCACGAAAAGATATGGAATAGTGCCAACTTTTACACAGGCTCTAATATGCCCTAGGGATAAGACTTTTGTGGGGGTGGATAAAAATCTATTGGATCCAAGATGAATTCACCCTCTTTTGTCTCATTGGGCATAAAGAAAAATATAATAAATAAAAATGATCAGAAAAACCTAAGATCCTGTGTGGGGTCTTAATTTGGGTGTACAAGCTTTCCAAAAAAATTTCAAGCCATTTCGATATAGGAATACATATGCTTCTTTATTCAGTATATAAAAGAATTTTTTTAATATATATAAACATCACTGTCGGTTTGAATAAACCGACAATGATGAGAAAAAACCGACAGTGATGCTTGTTATCACTGTCGGTTGATTTTGAAAACCGGCATTGATATATAAAAAATTAAAAAATAATTGTGCTAGCCCTCGGGTTTGAGCTCGGGTCTCGGACTACAGAGTTCAGACACTTAACCGCTGTGATAGTATAGGATGTGTGTCTATTTTATTTATTTTGTCTTTTTGACCTTTACACCGCTTAATAAATTATAAAATTATACCAAAAATTGGGGTGCCCGAGTTCGAACACGGGTATCGAGGGCTAAATTGCGGGGTCTTAACCATTGTGCCAGTAGGAGGTATTCGAAAGGATATGAAAAGATAATTTACTTATGCTGTAACCACTACACTGAAATCACTGTCGGTTTAAAGAATGGCCGGCAGTGATGTACCCCCATCACTGCCAGAACACAGACATGCTGCAACACGATATTTCTCAGCACCAAGGTGAAGATGATCGAATAAAGGATTCGACAACACGGTTTTTTGAGCACCAGTAAATTATTACATTGTCCTAAGACATGGATTAATCACTAGTGCTACTAATTACTGCCGATGCTGCCTGCGTCGTCGTCCCCCTGCTGCCGGTGCTCCTCTTCGCGCTTCTTTCGCTCAGCCCTGCGCCGGCGCCGTTCCGCATCCATCATGAGACGCCGCTCGGTCTCCTGCTCCTGGCGGCGGCGGCGCTCCTCCTCCTTAGCGGCAGCGGCGCTCCTCCTCCTCCTGGCGACGGCGCTCCTCCTCCTTGGAGATCTCGACGACGCGCTTCAGGATGCAGTCGTCGGTCTCCTTCTGTGTGATGGCGCGGAGGTGCCGGTCCTCCTCCTCCTTCCGAGCCGTCTCCAATGAGTTGAAGACGACCTCCTCCACCAGAAGAGGTTCCGGTTCCTCCTCCGATGTGGTCACACGGTCCGAATCGTCCTCGAGGTTCGCCTCGAGGTCCGATTGGACGACGGCGTGGTGGAGGCGTCGAGGGGTGACGTGAGGACGACGGGTTCAGCATCACCCATGTTGTCTTCAAGTGGCGAGGCATTGTGCAGCGGGTGGTCGTCGAGGGCCGGAGCGAGGTGTGCGTGGGAAGGGTGTGCTTCGCTTTCTTGACGCGGTGGTGCAATGGCGGCCGACTACATGCATGGTGGCCTGGCTTATATAGGCGTGTCTGTGGGTGGAACTGATCATGGTGCAATAACTCCCACCCCTCAGAAGACGGAGCGCGCCTGCGTTGGGAATGCCATTGAACCGCCATTGCGCATGCGTTGGGAAGACGGAGCGCGCGCCTACGTTTGGGAACTAGCGCGAGCGCGTGGCCGGGGAGTAAACGCGGCGTCTCTTCGTGGGGAACTGAAGGGCCACGACCAGTCCAAGGACGGCGTCTCTTCGTGGGGACTCCTCGGTAAACAGCGGCTCTTCAATCTTCATGGGAACCGCGCGACCAGCGTGGCCGGGGAGTTGAAGGGCCTACGCGCAAAGCAGGGACAGATAATCACTCAAAGGAATAAATTCCTTCAAACTCTACGAAATCAGGTAATAGCTCAATGGTTTGTCCGCTGCTCTGGAACTTGTAGGCTTCGGTTCGAATCAGGGATGCAACACAATTTTTTTGCATTTTCTTTCAATTTATATTCCTGCATCACTGCCGGTTTAAAGAATGGCCCGACAGTGATGTACCCTAATACTATCGGTTCCTCGTTAGAACCGGCAGTGATGGGGGTACATCACTGCCGGTTCTAGTTAGAACCGATAGTGATGAGATCTGGTATAAAAGGCCGCCGCGGGTTGAAATTATCCAAATTTCAACCTCGCGCCAACCGTTCCCGTGCTCCTCTTCTTCGACGCCGACGCCCGTGCACCGCCCCACGCCGGAGCACCCGTCCACCCCCCGCGCTGCCGTTCCCACCTCGTGCTCCTCTTCTTCGACGCCGAGGCCCGTGCACCGCCACGCCGGAGCAACCGTCCACCGCTCCCCGTGCCATCGTTCCCAGCCCGCGCTCCTCTTCTTCGACGCCGACGCCCGTGCACGCCCCACGCAGCACTCCCCATGCCATCCACCGCCCGACGCCGGAGCACCGGAGGCCTTAGGAGCGCCCGTGGATAGCTGCTTTACCACCCCACGGTGAGTGCGTGGCTCACTGCCCGCTAAGTGTTAGATGAAATGCCCGCTAAGTGTTCTGTTTGTGTAAGAGTTAGATAAGAATTTCTGGCTGATTTGTCCCACAACTGCTTACTTGAATCAGTAGAGGCTTTTCATTTACCAAGTACTACAACTTATTGATATGATAATTTACTTGCCATAATTTATGTTATTACTTTATTGCAATGCTAGCATACAGTTTGATCATGAATGTCTAGTCTGTAGTGCCACCGATGCTCAATGTTTTTGGATGTGAGGATGGAGTATATATATTTTAGACCTATAGAACTAATTTTTTTAAATAGTTTTAAAGATGAAGAATGTATGCAACTCTAATATTTTGATAGGGTCCTACTTTATTTGACTGGTCATGTTGGTTAATTACAATGACTTGCCTATTTCCTTTCTGTTGTAGATGTTTTGCTTTGACCTTTCATCTAATATTTTCTTATATATACTACAAGAAATTATTTATTTCTTGTATAAGTTTTAGTATATTTTAAAAATAATGCTATTTTCAGAGACCTGTTGTCATAGTCCTAGACCGCCAAATTACACTATAGCAATATTTGATTGTTTGGGGATTCAATCTTAGGGGGAATGTATAGCATGCTTAAAAAAGGCATCTATAGATGTTTGTTCTAAAAAAAAGTTAAAAACAACTTTTAAAATTGGCTCGGCAGCAGCAGTAGCAAGTATGATTACTAAACCACATTGATCTCCGAATAATAAACAGTCCAATTATTGAGGTAATTTTTTATCATGTCAAGGATAAAGAACATTAAATAGAATTAGTTTGGCCATATAACTTGAATAATAACTCTTGTTCAGTGAGTTACCATTACCATTACCGCATGCCTAATTTACTTAAATGTATAGGCAACCATGGCACATGGTATGTAGTGCATGTTGGTCACATGCCTGGGATTTATCGAACCTGGGAAGATTGCTATGCTCAAGTCAATCGCTACCCTGGTAATTTGCACAAAAAATACAACACAGAAGCTGAAGCTTTGAGGGCCTACTATAGTCATCCGGCCTACCTTGCAAACCATGGGCAACCGGCCTACTATGGTCAATGAATGCAAACCATGGCCATCCGCTGGCACTGGATATCGAAGAGAAGCCACCCGCCGGAGGTGTGAAGATTAGGAGAATTGCTCATTGGTCTTGGAAAGATGTCATGCTTTTATTTATGGCTATGGTCATCGCTTTTCTTATTTGGAAGTTGATGTAGGCTTAGTTTCGTAGAAGAGTAGGTGGACTTTGTTGTATGTGGTCAATCAAATAATAAATTTGTTCTAGGTGAACATATGCTATTATTTGACTTTGTTGTATGTGGACTTATTATTAGACTTTACATTAAACATATTATATATATACGAACATATGCTATTAGTAGTTGTCCGTGGCCAAAACTAACCACGATCGTGTCACAGCCATGACTCATGTCGCCTGTTACCCCATCACCGAAGAACTGATCGGCAACAAGAAGCGGTAGATATCGCGTGGACGGGAGAGCCGCATGATCCGACAAACGGTGACGGTGTCAATAGGTCGGTGAGAACGAGCAGCCATGGACCCCGTCCGGCCTGCTCGATCTGGGTCAAAATGACCAAGATGGCCAGGTAACTTTGGTATCATGTCACTATGTAGCCACACACGCTAATCAATTGAGAGGGTCATAGCTTACTTGGTGTCTCTAGCAGGAGCCTCCACCGGCCAAGGAGCCAAGGGTTCGGGCAGCAGGAAGCCAGATCCAAGCGAGGCGTGTCAAAGGTTCCTGTTGGTAGGAATGCACACTGGCACATTACTGAGTTCGATGAATTCGGGGATCCACTCTCACGCCTATAGCTTTGACCAAATACAAGACCATCCTCGGGTTACTTGTTAGGGACTTCATCCCGATTAAGTACAGGAAGTGGATTGGGAAAGATGATGACCGGTGGAGGGTTCCCGAAAGTGAGAAGGATTACATATGGGATGTCAAGATCCTAGAGTATTTCACTTTCCCAGCCGAGTATGACAGGGAGTTAGTCAAGAAAAAAGCAAAAGAAATCATGGGAACATGCTTCAAGAATTTCAAGGGGACATTGTACAAGAATTTTGTCCTCCAAAATAAAGAGCCAGATTTCGATGGTGGACAGTTTAGCAAGAAGAAGGACTTCTGGCAGGCTTTAAGGAATACAGGTTATCTGAGGACTATTAGAACTGAGCAGGAAGAATAAGGAGAATTCGCAGAAAGCGACGAATCCTCATCATCTCGGCTTGTGGCTATGCCAAAAAGATGCTAGAATTTGAAGCAACTTCAAAAGATGGATCGCCTTGCTGAGGAAGGCGTTCAGGTTGAGACCGCCAATTGGGAGCCCAGATCGGTAATATACTGTATGGGGAGGAATGTACGGCACGCCGAGGATGGGAGCTTTAGCTCCTCAAATGTACCCATGAGCGAACTCATCCAGAGGATCTCCAGGTAACTGAGGAGGTGAGGCAAGGGACTCGCACTTCTAATAGGGAGAAAGATGTGCTCACCCAAGCACTCGGAACCAAGGAGCACCCTGGTCGCACTAGAGGAACCGGTGTTGTTCCTTGGAAACTAGCATTCCCCTAAGAATCTAACACTTACCGGAGCCGCTCGAGGGGTGGAGAGGAACATAAGGCAGAGTATTTGAGGAGACTAAAAGAGATGGAAGACAGAATGGAAGCATGGATTGAGGCGACCGTTGAAGCGCGAGTCGAGCAAATTTTACTATCCAAGGGGTCAGCAGTACCACAAAACCCTACTCCTACTGCCTTTAGCCCACAGTTTAGGGGTCGCAGCAGCTTGGATCGACCCCGCTCGACGAAGAAGCGAATGTGCCTCATCCGGTGGACGACATCACTGAACCCGTCAATGTCAGGTTGTACATCGTCAGGAATGGACAAAGGACAAGGTGGTGCTCGGCCAGGCCTGGCCTGTGGGAGACGGGACAATTAATGGCCGCCCAATTCCACTAGGGTACGCTCGCGTCACCATTGACAGAATACTTGATAAGAAGTATAACAAGATACCCATTGATACCCCGTAGCGGAAGACACGCCGAAACTTGGTCATAACAAGGGCTCTCAAGTGGCTGGCGCAAGCGCTTCATTAAGCTTGACCACCAATTGTCCTCTAATGATGAGGACGACTGTGAGTCTTCGCCCACCTGCGATGATAACTCACCATCTCCCAACAGAGATCACTCCCCTCCTCACCGGAGCCATCACCCCCGAGAAGACAAGGTCTCCTTCTATTCCTCCTCGTCCGACTCCATCTTCATCAGCCCCAAGAAAAGAGACTCCTCCTCCTCCTCGTCCGACTCCATCTTCATCAGCGCCGGGAAAATAGAATTCTCGTCGTCATCCTCCTCTCCTCCACCTCAGCCCAAAACAAGATCAAGGACATCCTCGTAGTCGCAGAAAAGGTCTTGGATTCGGTCGCTAATGCTCCCAAAGTGGACCAACAGAAAAGAAAAAGGCCATTCAGTGGCAGCGTTACCTCCTTGATGGAAGAAAAATTTACAGCACACGTCAAGAAGGAAGATTGTATTAGTTTCTTCAATCTCTGTGCCTCACTGCCTTCGTTTATGTTGAAGTCCGAATTCGAAAGGCAAACACAGAATAAATACGCTACAACAAAGACGAAGAAATACACAATAAAGATTTAAGGAACATACAGAAGTACGTGAAGACAACCCAGGATTAACCATGGAAGAGGCCGCGACCATCTATTATGATGTACAAGGGACGGCAACACCAGCAATGAAGTATGTAAGGGGCAATTTTTTGGTTCACGATCATGAGTATAAAAATCTGACAATATATATGCGCCATTTACATAAATATTACATGGCTCAAGCAACAGAGATGGACAACTTTGGTTTTGAGGTTATTATCCGTTCGCCACATGTTTTCAATTATCCTGAAGAAGAGAAGTTCGATGTCGAGTGGGAGTGCTTGTTCCAGCTATACCAGAAATGCGATCTCGATGTTCAACTGTTGACGCTGTGGACTATGTAAGTACCCTACACGCACGATATTACAATTAACTACTCTCTCGAGACACAAATTGTTAACTTTTGAGCACTTCCCATGATTTTATATAGGTGTATAGCAAAATTTTGCATTCTAAAAAGCAAATGGGATTACAT